>NW_013673445.1:21562-30154 GCF_000517525.1 Limulus polyphemus
AATATAATATTGATCCATTTAGAATATAATATTGATCAATCTAGGGTATAATACTGATCCATTTAGATTATAATATTGATCAATCTAGGGTATAATATTGATCCATTTAGAATATAATATTGATCAATCTAGGGTATAATACTGATCCATTTAGATTGTAATATTGATCAATCTAGGGTATAATATTGATCCATTTAGATTATAATATTGATCCATTTAGATTGTAATATTGATCAATCTAGGGTATAATATTGATCCATTTAGATTATAATATTGGTCCATTTAGATTATAATATTGATCAATCTAGGGTATAATATTGATCCATTTAGATTATAATATTGATCCATTTAGATTGTAATATTGATCCATTTATATTATAATATTGATCCATTTAGTTTGTAATATTGATCCATTTAGATTGTAATATTGATCCATTTAGATTGTAATACTAATTCATATTGATTACAATTTGATCCATCAATATTATAACATTGATCCATCTATATTATAATATTGATCCATCTATATTATAACTTGATCCATCTATATTATAACATTGATCCATCTATATTATAATATTGATCCATCTATATTATAACATTGATCCATCTATATTATAATATTGATCCATCTATATTATAACATTGATCCTTCTATATTATAATATTGATCCATCTAGTTTCTTTGCCAAACACCGTAGATTAATTAAAATTTCTCCGCTGTAAACATATGTGTTTGTGTATATGCGCGAGTCATTTACTGCGCACACCACACGTAGATAAAGATAAGTTTGTATGAAAAATCACACGTAATTCTACCACACAATTAATTAGCAACAAAAAAATTAATGATTTTCTTAAAGTATCTTAAGAATAACGATCCGTTCATCGTTCGTTAATCTAGGTAACGACCAACATTTTTCTTCGCTAATGCATGGTAATGAGAACTTAGGCTTTCTTAATCCTCGTAATAGCACAGCAGGAGGATTATTTGTGAAAACTCTTTAGATTCGTCTGTAATCATTCTGCAATTTAGACAAACATTTCGTTCGAGGTAACGATAACGTAGAAGCCATTCTGAAACTAACGGTTCAGGAAAGTCGTGACAAATGGCTACGGAAAGGCTTAAGAACTTAAAATTGATATTATATACGTCATCTTGTCGATTAGGCTTCAGCGGCGAGAAAATGGAGGGGGGGGAGAGAACGTTTTGTTTTGTTTCAGAATTCTTTGGTAAAGCTACGCAATAGGAAGTCATTGGCCAGAGGGAAGGCAACTACTCAACATCACCATCCGCCAACTTTTGGGCTATCTTTGTCTGACTGAATAGTGGGATTTGAAAGTCACTTGTATAAAGTACCCAAAGCCCCAAAGTGTGGAGCGTGTTTTTGTAGTAAGGGGGGAGTGAGTAATAAATCTTCGGTTTCATATTCCGGGAACCTTTAACCACTAGGCCACACCCGGCCTAAAACATTGAAAGCTCTGTATGAGTTTCTTTAGTTTTGTAACGTTATTAATTGTTTTTCTAATCAAAATTGAAATCTTTCTTCTCAAAATCTCAATATTGAGATTTAATTATTAATCCTTAGAGCAGATTTCTCATACCTTTTGAGTTCGAGAACCCCTTTTTTTTAGGGACAACATCAAAGACCCTTCATTTGCCAGGTAACTAAAAATCAACAGAGCATCATTACTAATCTATGATAATAATACAATAATTCAGTCCTACACATAGAGTTGATTAAATAACTTTAATATTACATGTATGCCATGATATAAAAGACTGTTTGGTTTAAATATTAGTGATTAATTTATATTTGTGAGTGAATACTTTATTATTTTTAAATGTTGTTATAATAAGAGTTTGTTTGTTACTGCACATCATTACCTGTTTCAACTTAACCTTTTCCCAAAACTCGTTGAAGGTCCTGTTACTGCACATCATTACCTGTTTCAACTTAACCTTTTTCCCAAAACTCGTTGAAGGTCCTGTTACTGCACATTATTACCTGTTTCAACTTAACCTTTTCCCAAAACTCGTTGAAGGTCCTGTTACTGCACATCATTACCTGTTACTGAATGTTACTGCACAGCATTACCTGTTACTGAATGTTACTGCACATCATTACCTGTTACTGAATGTTACTGCACATCATTACCTGTTTCAACTTAACCTTTTCCCAAAAGTCGTTGAAGGTCCTGTTACTACACATCATTACCTGTTTCAACTTAACCTTTTTCCAAAAAACTATAGAAAGAAGTACAATAAAAGTTTTGATACTTTACACTCAATTCCAAACACATTAAGTTACGGTTCCTTGGACCGAAACGTAAATATGTCATTAATTTCTATCGATTTAAAATTATACACTATGTTTGGAAGAGTGCATTTTTTGTGTCGTTTCCTGCGTAATTAATTTCTTTCATATTTATCCTCTTAGCGGAAGATTTATATAAGTACAATTTCTTACTAATGCCATGTTCTTGGTATTTTCAGAACCTACACGCATAAGTGGATTATCCGAATGCATATAAGTTATTGTTACAAACTCGTCCCGCTGTGACATTAAGATCGATAATAATTTGTTCTTGAGGCTTTCTCGTGAACAGCAGGAAGCGAGTACAATGCCTAGTAGTGACTGCTAGCCCTTACACACAACAGAATAAGAAACTAACTTGATTCACGAGCCAGGAAACGTCGTCTATTTCTTATACTTCATTCAATCAATGTTACGTCACATTTTACTGCAGTATGATTTGCGGGTTTTAACAGTATTCGTTACCTCATCTCTGTAGTGAAACTCAAAAAATTAAATCACGTCGATTTTATGGCAAAATTTTTATTCAGAAAGTTAATTCATGAAGTTTGGATACGGGATAAGCTACAAAGATAAAGCTAATCTACGGAGCTTAGACACAAAATAAGCTACGAAGATAAAGCTAATTTACAGAGCTTAGAGACAGGATAAGCTAC
This sequence comes from Limulus polyphemus, assembly GCF_000517525.1. Taxonomy (NCBI): domain Eukaryota; kingdom Metazoa; phylum Arthropoda; class Merostomata; order Xiphosura; family Limulidae; genus Limulus; species Limulus polyphemus. Next base: position 24,537 of record NW_013673445.1, read on the forward strand.
GAAGATAAAGCTAATCTACAGAGTTTAGAGACAGGATAAGCTATGAAGATAAAGCTAATCTACAGAGTTTAGAGACAGAATAAGCTAAGAAGATAAAGCTAATCTACAGAGTTTAGAGACAGGATAAGCTATGAAGATAAAACTAATCTACAGAGTTTAGAGACAGGATAAGCTATGAAGATAAAGCTAATCTACAGAGCCTAGAGACAGAATAAGCTAGGTAGATAAAACTAATCTACAGAGCTTAGAGACAAAATAAGCTACGAAGATAAAGCTAATCTACAGAGCTTAGAGACAGGATAAGCTATGAAGATAAAGCTAATCTACAGAGTTTAGAGACAGGACATTTTTTTTTAAATACAAGAATTATACCCCCAATGAAATTTCCTAGTACAGACCGCGACTTCTTTGTTTTGTAACAAACATCCAATAGAATACCCTTTCCCATGCCAGTAAGTGTGACGTTGGTTATATCCTCCAATAGAGGAACTGATCTCATGCCAGTAAGTGTGACGTTGGTTATATCCTCCAATAGAGGAACTGATCCCATGCCAGTAAGTGTGACGTTGGTTATATCCTCCAATAGAGGAACTGATCCCATGCCAGTAAGTGTGACGTTGGTTATATCCTCCAATAGAGGAACTGATCCCATGCCAGTAGTGTGACTTTGGTTATATCTTCCAATAGAATAACTGATTCTATGCAAGTAAATGTGACGTTTACTACATACACGATTAGCTTTATCTTCATAGCTTATTCTGTCTCTAAGCTCTGTAGATTAAATTTATTTTTGTAGCTTATTCTGTTTCTAAACTCTGTAGATTAGCTTTATCTTCATAGCTTATCCTGTCTCTAAGCTCTGTAGATTAGTTTTATCTTCATAACTTATTCTGTTTCTAAGCTCTGTAGATTAGTTTTATCTTCATAGCTTATTCTGTTTCTAAACTCTGTAGATTAGCTTTATCTTCATAGCTTATTAATGAAAATAACTGAACCAGAGTAATTCCAATTAATGAAAATAACTGAACCAGAGTAATTCAAATTTAACTGAACCAGAGTAATTCCAATTAATGAAAATAACTGAACCAGAGTAATTCCAATTAGTATATTCGTTTGACGATTTTGAGAGTAATTTATATTTTTTTGTAACGATACAGATGTTAAGAGTGACTCCCCCTCCCATTCTGTAAAGTCGAGATATTTTCTGAAAACTGAGACTCAATTTTTGTAAAAACACAGTGGCCTGAAAACAAGCAAGAAGCTTACTGAACCAAAGTAATTCCAATTAATGAAAATAACTGAACCTGAGTAATTCAAATTAATGAAAATAACTGAACCAGAGTAATTCCAATTAATGAAAATAACTGAACCAGAGTAATTCCAATTAATGAAAATAACTGAGCCAGAGTAATTCCAATTAATGAAAAGGAAATATATATGTGTTTAGTCCATGATGGTGTTTTAATACGACGTGTTCGTTTATTTCAAGGACTATATTTCATTTAATTATAGTATTTTGGCACTTGTGTATAAAGTTAAAATCATAAACAATATTCAACGTTAAACTGGTACACAATTAAAAACATTTTATTTAAGCCTATCTATGGGCCTTCAAAAGTTGACGACTCTACATGTTTCGACGTTACAAAGAATGACGTTGTAACGTCGAAACATGTAGAGTGGTCAACTTTTTGAAGGCCTTAGATAGGCCTAAGTAAGATGTTTTTAATTGTGTACCAGTTTAACGTTGAATATTATTTATGATTTTGACAATATTTCACTTACAGTGGTTTGACTCTAAGCCTAAAGAACAACAACTATGGACACTGTAGGGATTCATAGTTCGCCTGATATCATCACTCTCGTATGAGCTTCCTAATTTAGAGAAAGGTGGGGGTTCTGCTTACTTACCCTCACCCCCGCAAAGTTTCGGATTCTGTAACTTATGAGACTACCACAAGAGTGTGCTGTTCATTAAGTGACTTTACTCAAAAACTTGCATTACGTAACCAGGCTTTAAGCCTACAAACTGTAATCTAGCACGTGCTTACGGAGTGGCTCAGCAGAAGCTGTATATATTCACTGACGATCATCGTGTCATTTTCAGCTGGTGACTAACTTTCAACACCTCCAACCCCGTCAAGATATCTTAATCAACGGAATTAATTCTCGCCCTCACTAATTGACCACCCCCATCTTTGTTGAATAAAGCTACAGTGTTTCGGCTAAAAAAAAAGAACCTGAATACATTGTCGTTTTTGATCCATGACGTGTCTTTATTATTTAATGTCAATGAAAGCATTGTTGTTGTGTTTTAAATAATCAGTTTAAACAGAAACCTAAACGCAATATGATTACCAGTTTTATAAATCACATGTTAATTGTTTTTTATTTGAAATAAACAACACCAAGTTTGTTATTTTTATTTAATTTGATAAAACCGTAACTGACAGTACAAAACCTCAAATGACTTAAATAATAAATTTCTAATTGAATCTAGAGCGTTCATTTATACAGTGTACGTTTGACATATTAAGTAGTAAAGTTTATTGTTGAAAGAATTATATGTCGCGAAACATCAAGTGTCCAATGAAAGATCTTTGTTGTTATTTATCGTCACTGTTTCGTAACTATTACCTACTTCTATATATATATATTCATTTTCCTGACAAGTATCCACTAGTTTCCGATTTGTTATGGCCAGGTGATTAGGGAGCTCAACTCGCAATCTGAGGGTCGCGGGTTCGAATCCCCGTTCTACCAAACTTGCCCATTCAGCCGTGGGGGTGTTATAATGTGACGGTCAATCCCACTATTCGTTGATAAAAGAATAGCTCAAGAGTTGGCGGTGGGTGGTGATGACTAGCTGCCTTCCCTCTAGTCTTTCACTGCTAAATTATGGACAGCTAGTGTAGATAGCCCTCGTGTAGCTTTGCGCGAAATTCAAATTCAAACCTGTGACAAACGGTCAGTATCAGCGTTAGTATTTTAGTAACGTACCGTTGAAATACATATAATTTTGTGATACAAATTTCAGGTCAATGGGGTCGGCAGGAACAAAATGACGGACGTTTACGTTTCGTCCGAGAAAAATATTGTTGTACACGAAAAATTTGTTTGCATGTCTGAAATGTTTTATGTGAATCATATGTTATTGAGGATCTGTGATCAATAAAGATGTAGTCTCACAAGCAACATTTTTTGTACATAACTAGTTTAGAAAAAAAAATTAGCTTGTTCCTTGTTTCTTATCTTGCATTTCCTTTTTTCGCAGGAAATGAGAGTAAACCGGAAGTCCCCGAAACGGAAGATCAGTCGAAAGCAGCGTATAACGGGAGTTTTGAGGTCCACGAAGAAGAAATAGTAATTGTCGTTCTGGTCCTTGTGGTTTGGGTGGCTGTCATTCTCCTGTTTTTCAACAAGTGGGGTAAGATACGAATGCTAGAGCCCTACCAACCAGAATACAGAAGCCCACCCTACAACTCCACCATCCCCAAACCTCCACGGATGAACATGCCAGAGACGCTTACTTCGTCCTTCTTCGAGCGAGAACTTCCGTGGATGAGTTCCATGCCCGGATATTCGACGCAGCGGTCCAGGCCAAGACAGAATTCGGTGTTCGTGGGCAATCAGTATAATCGGTCCTCTCTGTTTGTCGAACAAGGCATTCCACGCAAGGTCAAAAGCGCAGAAGATATCAAATCTCTTGTTGTACAAATAAGTGACCAGCGTTTACGCACCACAGTTCTCTAGGTCCTGGGGAGGTTAATTGGCCACCCCCCTCTGGACTGTAAAACGAAGGCTAGCAACTTTGTTACCGCTTTGATATTTACATTTAGGAACGACCATTGAGTGGTTAAGAAGGGTGAAAGGAACTGAACGTAATTATCAAGTAATTCGAGAACCAACTGAAGTAAAATATAATATCATCTTCTTGCGCGGAGGAGTGACCACACAAACACTTGAACACGGGTGACCTCTATAAGGTTTCTTATCTCTTCATTACCCCTAGTAGCTAACGCTTAATCATTGGATGCAAGTCTGTGCGTTCCCCCTTATCGTCTATATCTGTAACTGAAAACCTTTCAGCAAGACACGAACAGTGCCACCAATAATAACCGACATTTACTTACCTTCAGCATTAAGATCAAACACACACACACACACACACCACTTAACCTATAACAACTTATCGTTTGAGGCCGCAGTTAAATACGTCGTAACACCTAGCAAGTAGTTCATCTTTATGATTCAAAAACAAAATTCTGCGATTTTACAGATAATTGGCGGCTAGAACGAGACAAACTTGAGCTATAACTTTTAGAGAGTGCCAAGAACGATCAGCACTTTGAAGAAGAGGGTATTTATTTTTATGAGGTTACTTAGATGAGCAATCCTATATTTTGTCTAGAAAATAACAAGTAAGTTATATATAAACATCTATATCATATAACGTCGTTCTTCAGAAATATCTATAGCCGTTTACTCTCAACTCTAGGCGATCTATGTTCGTGTGTTTGTACTACTCACAGCTCTCTCTCTCTCAGTTAGACGTAGATTGTAAGCTGTCTTTGATGTTTGCCAGTGCGTTTTTATTGGTGTATACACATACACACGACAACGTGGTTGTATGGTCTGTAACTCGTTCCTTAAGTGTTTCTACGTGTAGTGCAGACGCCAATCATTTTCCTGGCTGACATTTTTTTAATGTGGCAACAGATCGTGTTAACTTTGTATTTGGGTACTTCGAGGGATGAGAAAGAAGCAGGCCTTATGTAGCCCTTATTTTTTTACCAGTTCGTTTAATTGTTCAGTTTGGAAAGTCTCCCGGTGGGACGGACAGCGGTAAGTCTTTGGGTTTACAACGCTAGAATCAGGGGTTCGATTCCCCTCGGTGGACATAGCAGATAGCTCGATGTGGCTTTGCTATAAGAAAACACACACACAGTTTGGGAAACATTCTGGTTTCATTCGAGAGTCCTTTCTGTATATTCAGTTGAGATGATTCCGTTCATTGGTCGAATAATTCGTTTTTTGTTTAGAAAATGACTGATCATTCTTACCAGCTAGTAGCCATCCCGTTATCTAACTACTGTAACGAGTTAAAAATAAGCTGAATCAAAACAGTTTAGATGTGTCAATATTTCACGCTATCTTGGAAAGAAGAATTATGGATATCTGAAAAATACCAGATTGGATGTATTGGAACAATACATCTGAAAAATACCAGATTGGACGTATTGGAACAATATATCTGAAAAATACCAGATTGGACGTATTGGAACAATATATCTGAATAAATACCTGATTGGACGTATTGGAACAATGTATCTGAAAAATACCCGATTGGACGTATTGGAACAATGTATCTGAAAAATACCAGATTGGACGTATTGGAACAATATATCTGAAAAATACCAGATTGGACGTATTGGAACAATACATCTGAAAAATACCAGATTCGACGTATTGGAACAATGTATCTGAAAAATACCAGACTGGACGTATTGGAACAATATATCTGAAAAATACCAGATTGGACGTATTGGAACAATACATCTGAAAAATACCAGATTGGACGTATTGGAACAATACATCTGAAAAATACCAGATTGGAC
>NW_013673445.1:30497-31740 GCF_000517525.1 Limulus polyphemus
TACCAGATTGGACGTATTGGAACAATACATCTGAAAAATACCCGATTGGACGTATTGGAACAATATATCTGAAAAATACCCGATTGGACGTATCAGAACAATATGCCATTCTACCAATAACAAAGTATTACAAATGTTTTATTTTTTCTACTATACACAGGCGGTAGAAGTAAAGGTTATCGGTAAGGGGGGGGGGGTTAAAGTTCATAGAAGAACTAAATATGGGGATCAGGGGATATGACCCCCAGAACTTTACCCGGAGAAATTCCTCAAATATACACGGTAGAACGCGACCATATAGCAGGTATACATCTGCACGAAGCGGGGGATACCTGTCTACATGGTTTCTCCATCTATGACAGTTCCCTGTGCTAAGAAGGCCTAGGCCTTCTGATTTAAAGACACGTGCTTGTAGAAGATAAGTTGCTGTCGTTTTGTTATTGGTGGGTTTGTCTAAAATCTCCGAAACGGGCGCTTCTAACAAATATGATTAATGGATTAAATGCTCCTGTCTATTAATTGCCCGCTGATTAGAGTTAATAACAGTTTATTGGTTTTGTCGTTAAATAAGTATTGTATAATAGTTTAGTACTACATAATGTACAATAGCAGTACCAACCCGTTTTCTATTCTGTCACTTTTGTCGTGTTGTAAAGTCTAATTTCCTCTTAAATTTTATACATTTGTTTGAAGAAAAGGAAAACATGAAAAAGTGTTTTAGGTTTTTATTTCTCAAGATAAAAAACAGGTATTTCTTTGTTTCTTTTTCCCATGAGAAGAAATAAAATATATAACATAAAATTATAGTTGCCCAGTTTTAAGTTCATGCACATTGGAAAGGCCTGCTGTACTATTAAAAATTATTATTTTAACGTCACAGTTTATACACGAGAGGGCGCGAAACGCAAGTGCTTGTCAAATATAAGCATCAATTTCCAGTTCCATCCAAGCTTATCAAATTAGTAAATGCAATAAAACCAAGAAACGATTTAGGAAAAGATAAAATCCTAAACAAATCCATATATTTTTGTGATAATATCTAGTCAACATCTATTCAAGAAACCTTAATCAGAAGGATTTCAACATTATACATTTTTGACGTAATATCGGTTTCGGCGTGTTATGTACTAATTTGAATTCTATTACTTTTTTTTCAAGTTGGCCCGGCATGTCCAGGTGGTTAAGGCACTCGACTCGCATTCTGAGGGTCGCGGGTTCGAATCCCTCTCACACACCCAAAATA
>NW_013673445.1:32591-37193 GCF_000517525.1 Limulus polyphemus
CGAAATATAAATCTTCAAAGCTAATACTTTAAACAGGGACCTGGAAACTGATCCCGAAATATAAATCTTCAAAGTTAGTACTTTAAACAGGGACCTGGAAACTGATCCCGAAATATAAATCTTCAAAGCTAATACTTTAAACAGGGACCTGGAAACTGATCCCGAAATATAAATCTTCAAAGTTAGTACTTTAAACAGAGACCTAGAAAGTGATCCTACGACATGAACATCAAACATTTTATAAATTACCCATAAAAGATAAAAACTTTACAAATGAACATGGGAGCAACAGCAAAGTGATCCTTAAACATAGCTCTTCAAAATTAAGAAACTTTAACAAATGGCAATAGGGACAATAAAGTGATTTTGAGATTCAGATCTTCAAAGTCTATACTTTTACAAAGAGGCTTGATTGCAGTAAAATAATCTTGACATATAGATTTTCAAAGTTTATTATTTGTTTTAAGGGAATCTAAGGGCAACAAGGAGTTGATTATGGGTTATGACATTAAACGTTTAGATGTCAAGAACGGTCGCGAGAACAACAAAGTGATCCAGCAAACAACCTTCAAAATTGTTTTTAAACAAAGAGTTAAAAGGCAACAAAGTGATCCAGTATACCCAAACTTGAAATTGTTCTTTAAACAAGTACTTAAAAGTATATATATATAGAGAGAGAGAGGGAGAGAAATATATATATATAGAAAATAAAGTCACAATACTTATTTTGGAAAGTTAAGGTTACATAATATGACTTTCATCATTGTCGTCACTTTAAATACAAGTATGTTTAATAAGAGTTGTCTCCACGATGACTAAGCGATAAGTTTGAGGTACTATAACACTCCAATTCAACGTTCATAACTTGTCCAATGTGTATATTTCAACACAAATGGTAAATGGTGAATTCAGTTATTTAAAAAAAAGGAAGCTATTTATAACACTCCAATTCAACGTTCATAACTTGTCCAATGTGTATATTTCAACACAAATGGTGAATTCAGTTATTTAAAAAAAAGGAAGCTATTTATAACACTCAAATTCAACGTTCGATCGCTGTGATGAATACAGCATGGATTGTCCAGCGTATATTTTAATACGAATGATAAAAGTTGGATTCATTTGGTAGAGATGTTAAAATATAAAACTTGTTCGTTCCTGTATTATGATGATGATGTATAAAAGTCTTTTCTAACTTGGCATATATTACCATTAGACACTCTGTTTCAGAGAAACTGACAGCTAGTAATCAGCAGACATATTGGATCTGTCCGTTAAAGTGACGGCTATGAAGCTTTTAATACAGAAATTTATATCCAAAAACTCACTTGTGTTTTTTTTTTAAACATTGAAATATAAAACGTGTCAAAATGTGACAAAATATGGGACAGTTTGTTCATATTTGTCGTGTGTTTTATATTTACATATAACATATTTTAGTCCTCTATCGGCAATAGAAGGAACTAGAGCTGTCGCTGTATCTTGTCTGAAGTATCACGTTTCTGTATGTGTGTGTGATGTACAAACCAAATAACATTTGCGATTTGTCTGTATGGTATAATATTGAAAAATAAAAGGAGATATCAAAAATATGCATCTTGTTGTTAAAATTGCTTAGATACACGGGGGTTATTGAAACCAAAACCTTAACCTAACTATCTATCAAGTGTATTTAAACAGAAAGCACCAACATTGTATTTTGTGTTTATGACAAAACTACTAAGGCTGTCTTCCACCATCCTTAATTTTGAACTACTGACCAGAGTGAAGACAGCCTGTCGACAGCACCCTATTAGTGGATCGACAGTCACTCTTAGAACACGCCCACAACTTAAATTGGGGTTTATCTTCCGCCATCTTTAATTTTGAAATACTGACCAGAGTGGAGGCAGCCTGTTGACAGCACTCCACCACATATGCTAATGGATTGACAGTCACGCTTATAACGCACCCAAAACTCAAATTGGGTGAATATATTTTGTGTATCGCACAGATTCATATCAGCTTGCCAGCTCCAAAACCCAGGTTTCTACTAGCAGTGTATCTTCCATTTAAACACTGAAATTAAACCCTAACTAAATATGGCTGAATGGATAACTTAAAGTTACAACAGTAACTAAAACCAAAACCTAATTTCTTATCTATAAATAAACTCAATCTCACAGAGTTAAATTGAATCAAAAACCTATGTTTTATGTCAATCGTTAAGTGAAACTTACAGAGGTAATTGAAACAAAACAAATCTATAAACCATTAAATCAGGTTTACAGACGTTATTGAAACTAAAACCTAACTAAGTTTGTAACAGTCTAAAATGAACACGCCGCAACAAGCAGGATTCATCATCAACAACAAAAATACAAGTTATTCGACAATAACAACACTTAGAATTAATTCAACACTTACCAAAACATAGCTAATAAACACGTGCCCGGCCAGGACTTGACATTAAAGTTAATAAAAAATATATCATAAATATCAATATTATTCCCAAAATACCTTTCAATATTAATAACAATATAAAGTGTTAAACAGCAACAATTCACTAAATGTATCGTCCACCAACTATCTCGCGACTCTCTCTCTTAGTGAAGCTTATGTCAGGGTATCTATTCACTGAATAGGTCACGAGAGTACGCCTCATGTGATCATAAATTTGCATAATCTTCTGCTACATTAATAGTATTTGTACGTCACCGCTAGAGAAGCTGGTGTCAGTTTCATCGTACATATCTATCTACTCAAAACACAAATGATTAGCTAGAAAGTGAGTTAACGTTTTAATGCAACTAAAAATTCATAGATAAACTAAACGATAGAAGTAAATAATAAATGAACGATAATCGCAACCATAATAATAAAGAAATGGAATTACGAGTCTGCATTAATCAATAAACCTAATTTACAGAAATATATCAAAGTAAAATATGAGTGTTTGCTAAGAAAACCTTGCAAATTTTACTGAAACTTAAACTATTTATATATCGGTTGTCAAAACAAAACTAGTCCCTTCAGTGGATCACCGGTAAGTTTACGGACTTACGACATTAAAATCCAGGGTTAGATTGCCTTTTTTGGCGAGAACGCAGATAGGCTATTGTAAAACAAAAGTAACAAGCTAAACTTAAAAGAGTTAATCGACGTGTTTGTAACCATAAACGAATCGACCTATTTCATGTGTATGAAACCGCTATCTTTAATTTCAGACTATAGAGGTCGAAGTAGAAAATCTCTGATAAATCAGGTCTGAAAAAGTTCGATAAAAAAAAAAAAACATTTAGTCGATCGATTACTGGAACGATCAGTTCTCGAGGAGAAAGATTTTAAACCCGTGCACCTAACGGTGTCCGTTTGAACTACATGATTGCGTAACTCCCGTGGCTCCTACGTCACGAGAGGTTTGTTTACCTTTTCAAGCTCGTAAAGTATTGTCAAAAAATCGTCTGCTCGTAGGAAGAGAAATTAATGATTGCAGCACGAGTATTATGAGTTATAATACGATTCTGAATGTAGCTTTGTTTAGCAGACTGAAACACACACTCGGTAGAAAGTATAGTAGATAATACATATCATTTATATGTCTTCTCTATTCCTGTTTGATGTTTAATACAACCGTTTCTCAAAACTCTGGTTACGTGGTCTAATGGCAGGCAAAACTATTTCTGGTAACTTTATATATAATTATATATATATATATATTACTTCGCCATTTGAGCACCGTGTTTGTCTTATTTTAGCGCGCAAACCTATACACGGTGAGTTTATCCGTGCTGTGTCCACTGCGGGGATCGAACCCCAAATTTTAGATTTATACTCCCTCAGTGGAGTCACCGTGAGAGTTATCCGTTCATAACGAAAACTAAAGAAAGATGATAATAGAAAATAAATCAATCAATAAATCATTATCCGTGTTCTTCTAGCTTTGGTTTTAAATAAAATCAAGAATGTAACATTCGAGATATATATACGTCGCTTGCAAAAAATTGAGACTTGGGAAATATGACACCTGAGACATTTAGCAGCTGCGCAGTTTGGTTTCGGAGACATTTATCAGTGAATAAATTTACCACCTGAGAATGTTTAGCCGTATCTAGCTGCCACCTTGTACAGCGTTTAGTTGAAGCATTCATTATTATTTACGTTCGTGAGTTGGTTGTTAATATTCCAGAAACTTTGGAAAAGTGTTGTATAATTTATTTAAAAAAAAAAAAAACGGTTTGAAAATGGAGTTAGTTTTTACTTTCAACAGTCACGTCATACAATATGTAAACAAAGTATGAACAAGAAAACGATGTGCATATCTAAGGTCTTATAAAAATAAAGTTTCTGTATTTAAATTATATACGACTACAAGCACGAGACACGTTAACATGGGAAACTTACACACAGAAAAATAAAAACACGCAGTTTTTTTTTATGAACTAGATATTCCAATTATAATGAGGAACCGTTGCTTAGCAACTAGCGGCCAGAAGTATATTCTCGTTACCAGGTTGAAATATTATTCTTTGAAATTCCCAGCAACGATAGCCACGTGCGTGTGTGTGTGTGAATCTATTGGTTTTCATGGTTCTGAAATGGTACTTTTTTTTGCGGTACTTC
>NW_013673446.1:0-3587 GCF_000517525.1 Limulus polyphemus
CAGATAAATGTAGAAATATGATAGTTAGAACTTATAGCTATGTACAGATTTAGGTAAAGATAAATGTATAGTTATAATAGTTATAACTTATTATTTTTAACTTGTACATATAAGTGTGATATGAGACCTTATGCTACAATATTTGTTTAAAATTTAGGTTGTTTGATCTAAGACATTTAAAATGGGTGAATTATTGCATATTTTCTAATAAAAATATCCCCCAGATCCTGTTTATTTAAATAAATATTTCGATAATTAGAAATCACAACGAATAATCAAACATGAATAAATAAACTTCCGGTATTCTTTCTTAATGATTCTACAACGCTTAAACCGAGCATGCTTTCGGTCACGCACTTTGTCTTACCATAATACGTAATAATCACGTGCTAAGCACGTGAACTTCTGCAGGCCGGTGGGATCCTTTCATGTGCAACGTTTTGGTAAAGATAAATAAACGTGATTAGGCTTAGTTATTGTAGAAACCTTGTATACTGAGATATATTTACTCTGAAACGGAAACGGAAACCTGATAGATTGATGTGGGTGTTTTATTAAATAATTCCTTTTGTTTTAAAGTGACTTGTTTAGTCCTAAAATTATTATATGTTATACTTGATGTAATATACTGATTATCTTATTTTTAAAAATATTTACATTATAGACACATCTATTCAAACCTTGAACACTTTATAAGTAAATATAAAACAAATTTTGTGTACGAAATAAATCATGCTTTGTACCAAAACATAAGACATGGTTACTTTTTGGTACCAGAAGATAGCACTAATTAATTAGAATATCATTCCAAAAAAATTAAACATTTTGTCTGATTAGACTGAAGGGCGTAACCAGTACGTATGTGTGTGTGTAGAAGGGGGGAGGTCAAACAACCATCCCGACATTCTAAAGTGTCTAAAAGGTTACAGGTATTTACTATGAGTTATTCTTGAACATTTTTATTTGTAGTCAATTTCGTGAATCTTTGCAGAACGATCCTAAAGAGAACTGAGAAGATCAAAACCTTAAGATCAGGGTTAGTGATCAAGCAGTACCGAACTGAAATATTTAAATAAAATGAAATTTTGTACGTTGTTTTCACGACAAGAGAAACAACGTGTTGAACATTTACATTTTGTCTGTAGATGGTACTGTTTTTGTCTGGAGATGGTTCTGTTTTTGTCTGGAGTGGTACTGTTTTTGTATGGAGATGGTTCTGTTTTTGTCTGGGCAGATAACCCTCGTGTAGCATTGCGCGAAATTCGAAACAAGACCCATATATGAGACCAAAAAAAACTGTCGGTTATTTGCTGTCTTTCTGTCAGTGTTTTCTTGTAAGGAGTTTGTAATGATTAAAAAATGTTTCGTAACAGCACTTGGATCTGAGTCAAATGCTACTGTAGGGTATTTAATAGAGCTATTAGGGACACCATTAACACATATCTTAATTTGTAGATTATTATCCCATAATTTGAATCTATTGGAGGCTCTTTTTTAAATTAATTTTAATCATGTGATCTACTAGGTTTTTTTATATATATAAATTTCAACCCATGTAATCTTGAACAGATTACAGGGGCGCAGGTTGCCCCTGTTGTAGAGCTCTGGATGTTGGATCTGGCGAGTCGGATTCTAATCCTTTTCATAACATAAGTATTCTCCCAAGTATAAGCTGTGGATGCGTTATAAGAGTAGCAATCAATCCTTCAGCGTGAATGATGGATCAGTATTTCAGAGTTGGTAACGGTAGCAGTTAGTCTGAATAACGTCGCCATAAGTACAGGACAAAAACAGTACCATCTCCAGACAAAAACAGTACTCTCTCCAGACAAAAATAGTTACCTCTCCAGACAAAAATAGTTACCTCTCCAGACAAAAACAGAACAATCTCCAGACAAAAACAGTACCCACTCCAGACAAAAACAGTACCATCTCCAGACAAAAACAGTACCCTCTCCATACAAAAATAGTAACCTCTCCAGACAAAAACAGTACCATCTGTTCTGGTCTGGAGTTGTCATCCTCTTACAGAAGGTTTACCATTATGATGTACCGTGTCTTCCTTTCCTGTGCCGCTCTGACGCACATAGTCATAGTCATAGTCCATATGTCTTTCATCCAATTCCTTCTTGGTCTCCTCCTTTGGTCTTGCCCTCCAATAACGTTCTCTGTATTGCCTGCTCTCTGACTACATGACCATAATATCTACACTTTCGTTGTTTTAATGTATTAAGTAACGTTCTTCTAGCTTTGATCCTTCTAAGTATCTCTTCATTGGTGACTCTGTCTTCATATGATATTCTCAGCATTTTTCTCAACATCCACTTTTCAAATTCATTGATCTCCTCCTCCATATCGTTGTTGATTGTTTACGTTTCACCAGCATATATAAAAGTAGACAGTACATAGCATCTAGCTAGTCTGTTAGCCGTCCCTAATTTAGTAGTGAAACACTAGAGGGAAGGCAGCTAGTCACAACCACACACCGCCAACTCTTGGGCTACTCTTTTAACAACGAATAGTGGGAGTGACCGTGACATTATAACGCCCTTACGGCTGAAAGGGCGAGCTATGTTTGGTGGGACAGTGACTCGAACTCGCGAACCCCAGATTGCGAGTCGAGCTTCCTAGCCACCAGGCCATCTTCAACTGAAAATGTTTTTATTTTTAACGTGAAATAATAAAAACAGTTACTTAATTGAATTGCTTGGAACCAAAGAGTTGCCACGTGTCAAAACATAAACTATTTTGTAAATAAAATTAGGTTTATATATATTTAAAGTGTCAAATATGTAAATAAACATGAATCTAATGAAAACATATTTTGAAATAACGTTACCAATATGATATGACTATCAGAACTCATAACAGTATATATGTATATCAAATTTCTACAATAACTAAGTCTAAAGACATATATTATTTTTTTTTTGCTATATGCAATCACCTGCCTGACCTGGAGCAGTTCACGTGCTTGGCACGTGATTGTTACGTCTTATGGCAAGACAAACTGCGTGACTTAATGCGTGTTCGGTTAAGAACTGCAGAATCGTTAAGCAAACGGAGAGTGGATTTTATTAATTTATAACTAACTCTGTTTTGCCTTTAAATGGTCGCAAGAGTGAAAACATGTGTCAGAGAAACGGGATCTGGGGGATACTTTTATTAGAAATTGTTCAATAATGTATATATATAAGTTACCCGACCTCAAATTAATGCTCTATGAACTTGTATAGATAGATACAAGCGACCTACAACACAGACAGTTACGTGTGTTGTATATATTACGACAATTACGTGTGTTGTATATATATTACGACAGTTACGTGTGTTGTATATATTACGACAGTTGCGTGTGTTGTATATATTACGACAGTTACGTGTGTTGTATATATTACAACAGTTACGTGTGTTGTATATATTACGACAGTTACGCGTGTTGTATATATTACGACAGTTACGTGTGTTGTATATATTACGACAGTTACGCGTGTTGTATATATTACGACAGTTACGTGTGTTGTATATATATACGACAGTTACGCGTGTTGTATATATTACGACAGTTACGTGTGTTGTATATATAT
>NW_013673446.1:4396-9525 GCF_000517525.1 Limulus polyphemus
GAACGGAACTTGAATATCTCACAGAATGGCTGGCACTCTACGAACTAACTTACTGAACGGAACTTGAATATCTCACAGAATGGCTGGCACTCTACGAACTAACTTACTGAACATAACTTGAATATCTCACAGAATGGCTGGCACTCTACGAACTAACTTACTGAACATAACTTGAATATCTCACAGAATGGCTGGCACTCTACGAACCTATTCCTCTAGCAAGTAACAGTGTTAAAACGTCACTGCCAATAAAAGGAAACCAAATAAACAGAGTCTTTGTTCTGTGTAACATCATTAAAACAAAACTGTCTACTGAAATAAAGAGAAACACCAACTCAGCTAGAGGAGAAGGTCTATCATCTCCGAGATGATATGATGAGAACATGGAAGGCTATCCACCAGACCACCACGCCAAACAGAAAACTCACGGCCGCATTGGAGGGTTTGCCATCGGGGCTTCTTTTGGTGAGTAACACTGTCTTTTATCCTAATTTGTAAAATTAGTAAAGTAAAATTAATTTTGCCATTATTTTGTTTATCCTTGTACAAGGTATTTATATGTATGGTTAAGTTTTGTATTTTTATACTTCACATATGTATTTACGGTTGTTTAAGTTAAGATTTAGGTTTAAGGATTTTGTTTGGTTTGGAGTGTATATACATCGTGAGCATTGTTGTCTTTATGTAGATATGTAATCGTTTTATATACTTATACAAGGGTTGTTTCAGAATGTGACTTTAAAAGGCTTATTTTTTGTTTTGTTTTTAACGTTCACGTGATTTATTTATAAAAATTCATTCTATGTACCTGCATTAATATAGAGTTATAGCTTTCTATGTTCAAGTTTTAATATAGAGTTATAGCTTTCTATGTTCAAGGTTTTAATATAGAGTTATAGCTTTCTATGTTCAAGGTTTTAATATAGAGTTATAGCTTTCTATGTTCAAGGTTTTAATATAGAGTTATAGCTTTCTATGTTCAAGGTTTTGCTTTTTCATCTTTTAAGGATTATTTGAGTATTTTATGTAGTGTTTTATTTCAGTGGTAAAAGTTTTTTTGATTTGTAATATATTTCATTATTTAAAGAGTTTTCATGTGTTTCATTGTTTAAAGAGTATTTCACGTATTTCATTGTTTAAAGAGTATTTCACGTATTTCATTGTTTAAAGAGTATCTCGCGTATTTCATTATTTAAAGAGTATCTCGCGTATTTCATTATTTAGAGAGTATCTCACGTATTTCATTGTTTAAAGAGTATCTCACGTATTTCATTGTTTAATGAGTATTTCACGTATTTCATTGTTTAAAGAGTATCTCACGTATTTCATTGTTTAAAGAGTATTTCCTGTGTTTAATTGTTTAAAGAGTATTTCCTGTGTTTAATTGTTTAAAGAGTATCTCACGTATTTCATTGTTTAAAGAGTATTTCCTGTGTTTAATTGTTTAAAGAGTACTTCCTGTGTTTAATTGTTTAAAGAGTACTTCCTGTGTTTCATTGTTTAACGGTCTATATTTTGTTTTATTTTTGATTCTTATGTATACGTACTTTATTACACTACTCCCTTTGCTAAAGAGCTATTTTTAATATATTTTTCTTTGTTGGTTATTTAATTATTAAAGGGTGTGTTGTTGTTTTTTTTTTCAACCACACATAAACTGTTAGACTAGCTCCGCTTCGAGGGGCCAGATGAAAATGGTAACCAACGTTTTTCTTTCGGTATTTGTAAATTTGTTTTCACTTTAAACGTTATTAGTAATGTAAAGAAGATGGCTTTACTGGGGGTACATATGAGTTATTCCAGTATCTTGAGTGACACGAAAGTTTGATTTTATTTTTAATATATTATTTTTGTTTTTAGAACTAAGTACACATCGGTTGGCTGAAGAAAAAAGCGGGGATAGGGACGTGTAATACAGGACCATGCAACGCTAATACTTTATATGATTTTGTTAGTTTTTTTTAATTGTTGTAGTTTTTATTATACTAAGTTTTGATGCGGTAAGGTGCTCAAGTAAGCTAGTCAAGATTCCCTTTTCATAGTAAGTATAGTTAATGAGTTAATTATTGGTTGTTTTATATGTTTCCTTTCGAGAAAGATGAATTAGTTAGATGAGAGAGGTATTTTTTTTTGTCAGGGAATAGAAGCTAGTGGTAACAATGCCCTTTACACACATGACACTATATCAAGACACGATCATTCACTAAAGGTGGAGCTCGTTTCACAACTGACTTTGTGTGCATTGTTGTAAGGTATATTTTCAATGTATTAATTTAGATCTTAACTAGAAATCGCTTTAGGTTAAGATCTAGTAAATTGGACAAAGATCTAGATGAGTACTTTAGTTATAAGTACGAGTAAGTAACCAATCTTTCACCTCCATCAGGGTTTTCATGTGAAGTGCCATGTTTTACTCTTTCACCTCCATCAGGGTCTCCATGTGAAGTGCCTTGTTTTACTCTTTCACCTCCATCAGGGTCTCCATGTGAAGTGCCATGTTTTCCTCTTTCACGTCCATCAGGGTCTTCATGTGAAGTGCCATGTTTTACACCAGTGCCTCTGTATCACTGGAGCGACTACCACCAATGATCTAGATGCTGATGCCAGAGTGCAGGTGGTATGGTTCCATCAATGTTGCCACAGTGATGGGCTGCCACTTGGGTGGTTGTCCTTGAGGTTGGGAGCAAAGGAGCTGGACTCGTGGGGGAACCTTCTCATTTAATGAATAACTTCTGGTATTGAAGTTGCAGGAAGGTATTGCTGGGAAAAATGATTCAAGGGGTGCACACCCAATGTCGTTTATCTTTCTCTACAAAACATATGTATATATATTGTTTATCGTTTGTATTGTTATCATGATGTGGTCAATCTTAGGATGTTTGGACTTTCTCTACACTCTCTCTTTCTATATGTATATATATATTGTTTATGGTTTGTATTGTTATCATGATGTGGTCAATCTTAGGATGTTTGGACTTTCTCTACACTCTCTCTTTCTATATGTATATATATTGTTTATGGTTTGTATTGTTATCATGATGTGGTATTTTTGTGTGTAATTCTATATGATTGAAGGTAAGTAATGAAAATGTAATTTTAACCACTAGATGGGGACACTTGTCAAATTGACAGCGGTGATCCTTATACATTTGTTATAAAACCTGCTTAAAGCGATAGTAATATATTTACTTTTAAAAGGTTTTCAAAGTTAGGTTTGTTATATTTGCTTTTCCAAAAAAAAACAAAAAAACACAAAAAACATACACACGAGAAATTCTGTTTACGCCAATAGAGGGTTCTTGTATGAAAAACAAAAGCTCAGTTGGAGGATTGTTGAGATGGTTTGTTTTACATTTTGCGCAAAGCTACACGAGAGATAGCTGCGCTAGCCGTCCCGTCCCTAATAGACTAGAGGAAAGGCAGCTAGTGAACACAACCCACCGCCAATTCTTGGGCTACTTTTTTACAAACGAACAGTGTGATTGGTGGTTACAGTATAACGCTCCTGTGGGTGAAAGGGTTAGCATGTTCGGTGATGGGGATTCGAACCGCGACAAGCACATTGCGAGTCGAGCGCCCCTAACAACCAATGCCTTGTGGAAATGATGCAAATTGTTAGGCCTTCAAGTGTAAAAAAATAAAAATTGTCAACAATAAAAATATTTAAAACTGACAACTTACACGTATGCTCCAAAATTAATAAATTGACAATTTATCTAAAGCGATACAGTTTAAATAATGTGTAAAACTAATCAAAATAATAGTAATAGAAAATAAAACGTTCTAGTAACATTTCCAATTTGATTGAAATAATGAAATATTTCACGATATAGTTGAAATATTTATATCGTATGGGCGCCCCCTAGTGGCACAGCAGCAGCATGTCAAACAAACAAACAATATCGTATGGATTCATTTACCTGATCTCTTACGATATATATTGTTTGTAGGACATCCAGCTGAGAACTTTCAAATGTTGACCTTTAACCCTTGAACTACTGACTTGTTTCTCTATTGTTCATAAGAGGGTGGGGGTGTAAACTGAGTAAAGAAAAGTATATTAATTTCACAAACCCCCATCTGTACCTGACTCCATGTTCTGTGAGCGGTCGTGTTTTTACAGCTTATTTTATAGCGTACTCTGTGCAAAACTGTGCTAACAGTTACTAGGTATTACTACTAGTTATTACTACTACCTATTACTACTAGTTATTACTACTACCCATTACTACTAGTTATATAAGAACAACTGAGTAACTTACTGAAGTCAAAACTTAGAATGACATAACTCAGATGTCAAGTAATGGTGGATCTAACATACAGTATGGTCCTCTAGTTTACATTTCTTTCCAGGCTGACCCAGCTGTCACTAAATCTTTATATAAAAACTAAATCAATTTTTACTTGTATGTCACTCAAAAAACTAGAATAACTCATTTTTGTCTTAAAACCCTCTGCCTTACAATACTAACAAACACGAAGAGAAAAACAAACAAACTTGGTTTACAGCTCTTACTAACTAATCCCTTTAAGAGGAGACAGTTTAACATGTTATGTATGTTTGAGAGAAAAACAAAGAACATATTATTCAACAAAGAAAACACATTTAAAATAGGCCTTTATTATTGACTAACTACCCTCTTTAGGAGGTGTAGTCTGATAAAGTACGGGAAGAATACAAGATAGGAAATAATGAAGGACGTAAAGTACTCTTTAATGACGTTAAAATTATCCTTTAAACATTAAAAATAAAAAATAACCAGTGAAATATAGCACTTCATAAATCACTTAAATAACCCTTAAAATAGATAAAATTCAATGAATATAAGAACTATTCCTGGAAACTATTCTTAATTTGTCACTAAACGGTGCTCAAGGATAAAATGCAGACATTTTGTAGTTTTAAAACAATATTAAGTTTGTATCTTGGTGTAGTTCTGCCATATATTAAGTTTGTATCTTGGTGTAGTTCTGCCATATATTAAGTTTGTATTTTGGTTTAGTTCTGCCATTTGATAGGGAATAAAGGTCTATCTGTGCTCTGCCCACCACGGGTATCGAAACCCGGTTTCTAGCGTTGTAAGTCCGCTGACTTACCGCTGTGCCACTGGGGGCGCTTCATATGGGAA
>NW_013673446.1:10525-13594 GCF_000517525.1 Limulus polyphemus
AGAGTTCCGTTCAATGATTTAGTGAAGTATGTAAGTGCCAGAGTTCAGTTCAGTGATTTAGTGAAGTATTTAAGTGCCAGGGTTCCGTTCAGTGATTTAGTGAAGTATTTAAGTGCCAGGGTTTGGTTCAATGATTTAGTGAAGTATTTAAGTGCCAGAGTTCGGTTCAATGATTTAGTGAAGTATCTAAGTGCCAGAGTTCGGTTCAGTGATTTAGTGAAGTATTTAAGTGCCAGAGTTCGGTTCAATGATTTAGTGAAGTATCTAAGTGCCAGGGTTCCGTTCAGTGATTTAGAGTTCAGTGAAATATTCATTTTAGTAGTAAATAAGAGTTCAGAGAAACTAGTGAGTGGTCGCATATACTCAATGTTTGTAGTGTATTAAGTTAACCAGTCGGTTAACAAATAAATGTTGTTAAAAGTAGGCCTACAACTGTGCATAAGTGTAAGTAGCATGTTTCATATGTTAAGAAAGAAAGGATTTGTTATCCTTTTGTGAAATAATTCAAAAGAACCCACCCAACGATAGAATATATTACAGCAGTATTATTGTTTTCACGTGGGCCAAACTTGTCCTGGGAGAATAGATATCAAAAGTGCTTGAAGTGGGATCATGTTCATCTATAATCATACAATGGTAAAATATAGTTTATATAATCAGTGTTTGAAGTGGGATCATGTTCATCTATAATCACCCAATGGTAAAATACAGCTTATATAATCAGTGCTTGAAGTGGGATCATGTTCATCTATAATCATTCAATGGTAAAATACAGCTTATATAATCAGTGCTTGAAGTGGGATCATGTTCATCTATAATCATACAATGGTAAAATACAGTTTATATAATTAGTGCTTGAAGTGGGATCATGTTCATCTATAATTATACAATGGTAAAATATAGTTTATATAATCAGTGTTTGAAGTGGGATCATGTTCATCTATAATCATACAATGGTAAAATATAGTTTATATAATCAGTGTTTGAAGTGGGATCATGTTCATCTATAATCACACAATGGTAAAATACAGCTTATATAATCAGTGCTTGAAGTGGGATCATGTTAAGCTATAATCACACAATGGTAAAATACAGTTTATATAATCAGTGCTTGAAGTGGGATCATGTTAAGCTATAATCATACAATGGTAAAATACAGTTTATATAATCAGTGTTTGAAGTGGGATCATGTTAATCTATAATCATACAATGGTAAAATACAGTTTCTATAATCAGTGCTTGAAGTGGGATCATGTTAATCTATAATCATACAATGGTAAAATACAGTTTCTATAATCAGTGCTTGAAGTGGGATCATGTTCATATATAATCATTCAATGCAAACTGATTTAGTTAGGCCTTTTACAAACGTATCATTTTAAAACATCAAATTGTATTCTACTTAAGAATCATAATAATAAACAGAAAATAATAAATACAATTCCAAAGCATACAAAAGATGTGAATAATAAAATAAAATATGCAAATAAAAGACTAAATATATGGAGAATAATCTTAGTTTTGTTCGTATAGAAGAACTATAGGTTGATAGGTCTCTATAGCAACAACAAACAATAAAGAGTTAACTTAAATCCGGTTTACAGAAAGTATATGATGCAAGAAGAACAGAAGGTAATATTAACACATTCACTGATGATCAAGATAAAATGACACATAAACTTATTAGAATAGAGAACAAAGTATTATCTATAGACTTTAAATTTTGAAGGGCACCAGAAAAAGTTGATAATCATAAATACATTTTATGTTTTAAAAATTTTTAATGGAGTTTTTGATATCTTAAATGCCATACATATAAGATAAAGTTATGAAGATTTTAGTTTGAAATTTTACGTTCCACAATCTAAATGTAAAATTGTTAACCTGCTAACATAGTATACGTGTGAGTTTTTATTCTTAAATATTTTTATTTTTGTATACTTGAGGAACTGATTACGTTAGTAATGTTAACAATTTCCTAATTCGAATAATTCAGCGCCCTCTACTTCACTACGATCGAATTGCGAGAATTTGAATGCGCCTAATGAGAAAAGCACATCAGCTGTTATCTGTAATAGGTAACCAATGAA
Organism: Limulus polyphemus; assembly: GCF_000517525.1. Lineage (NCBI taxonomy): Eukaryota > Metazoa > Arthropoda > Merostomata > Xiphosura > Limulidae > Limulus > Limulus polyphemus. The sequence goes on from NW_013673446.1 coordinate 12,616, forward strand.
ACACATGGAACTGTATGATTTTGCGCAATCATAACATTGGGTTTCAATTTCTGGTATTATTTTTCACAAAATGGATGTTGACAAATATATTCGAAACATGTATATCGAAAGAAAATACGAGTAGAATTAAAATCTATAAGTGTATAATGGTTATCTAATCAAATTATTTCATAGTCTTACGAACATAGTCTTAAATATAATTAGGTGTTACTCCACCTATCGGAAGTAAACGGAATATAACGATTGAATTATTCGGGTTAGACAATTTCCTAATAAGCCTTCGTTTTTCATCTGCTTAAGGCAAATTTATCAATATCGCATTTAGCAAATTTATAATCAAATGAATAAAAATATATATTAACCTATGATTTAGTACAAAATTTCATATATGTTTGGTAACTAAAACATGTCTATCACTTGACTTCAAAGCTCCGTCTAGCGAAAGAACAATACAAATGTCTAAATTTAAAAAATAAACAATTGTCAACACTGTCGGAGCTGAGATTTGAAATATGCTGATAACTATACAGGTAAGACTTATGCGATGACTATATGTAGGTGAAGGATTCTAAATTCTTAACCGATGCTAAGAACTAGTCTTAAGCCATTCTGTAGAAAAGTAAATCACGTATTTGTATTTAGACTTTTCGTAAAATGTCTAAATTACAATTTTATTTGTCATAAGACATTGCTATTAGGACTATTTCATTTTTAAACACTACATTATTATTCTCGTCCCGTAGGGATTTTCAAATAGCGCGTAAAAATTGAATAGGCCTAATGCTAATGTCTTATGACAAATAAACTTGTAATCTTTTTTTTCTCCGACTTGTAAAAGGCGTACACATCACAACAAAATGTCTAAGTGGCTAGTCATTTATGGATAAAATATAAGAGTCGTAAACAAGTAATTATATTCACGATTAAATCCACTACTTCAATATAATTTGATATTCGTTTTAGGCTAGGCCTCGACAAA
>NW_013673446.1:14547-30585 GCF_000517525.1 Limulus polyphemus
GTGTCGCTAAAGTTTCGTCGGAACGAAGTTACGGAAAGTTAATTAACGAACGGAGACGTAACAATATGTAGGGGTTTTTGATTCCGTTTACTTTACCATATAGTATCCTGAATCAATTTTGGTTACCATAAAGTGAAGTAAATCGAATTCAAAACCATATAGTTTAATTAATAGTTTCTTAAACGACGTCTAAAGGTATAAAATTTTGTTTGTTATTTTTATTCCATAAAGAAAAATATTGAATCGTTGTTGATGGTGGAATTGCATCAGTTATATCTAACATTTTTGTAAATGTTGTTGCTATTTTTGCTTTTGGTATGATTTGCATAATTTCAAATTTAATTGCATAAGCAATACATATTTTTTATTTTTCCTTTATAATCAGGAATTTTATAGGGCATAATCTCAAACTACTGAGCGCATTATTGAATTTTTTCCTCATAAAAATCGTTTCCTTGCAATAAATCTTATATATAAAATAATATGGTGAATATATACGAGATCTCGCAAAGTGACGCTATTTAACGGCAGAAACGTTAAGATCTCTTACTGTTTCTGCCACAGATTGGAAAGGTTAGTGATTATTGTATGTAAAATATCTATTTACATCTTAATGTTGTTTTGTTTTATAAACTAGCCTGTTTTAAAATAATGTGACTAACGATTTTAAAAGGATAAGTGAGTATTTTGTTTTTAACTTTCTATTTTATGTAAGCTTATCAAATTTCCTATTAAACATTCGGTTTTGTGAATAGGTCTCATGCGAAAGCCATGATGAAACAACTAAACTTTTAGGATTGCTTGGTTAGGCCTAAGCGTTTAGTAAATGGAACTAAACTAGACTAAATATAATGCAGTGTAATTTTGTTAGACGTAACCATACATTTCGAGATTTTATTCATATTTAAAAATCTAACTCTTGTATAGTTTTGTTATTAAATATTAGATTTACAAGAAATAGTATGCAACGATAATAGCGAAAACACTAGTACCAAGTTCAAAATTACAATGTAATGTACTGTGTAACTAATTAATATTATTTGATAATAGTAATACAGATAATATTAAGTAACACATACTTTGTAGGATTAGCATAAAATGCATCTTTCAGTGTTTTATATACATAATGTTCATATAATTGTTAATGATGAGTAAGAAACATTAAAATGATGGACACATTTTTATTGATACTTCACATTTGTATTCTTTGATATAAAATATTTGTAATTGTCTCTCCTCCATCCCACTGGTAGCTTTAGGTTTTTTTTGTTTTTAATTTGAACACTTGCCTAATGTTTGTTCTCTTCTCACAATGACGTGCACGGGTTACAATGACAACCACAGTTTCATATTTATAATTTCCATTGAAATGAATATGTGTACGTAAAGAAAAAATAAATATGAAAGTTACTATCACTGGAATGAAAAGCAAACATCCCAGCACTGACTCCTGGGAAGGGCAAAAAAGTTTAATAAATAGCTTACATGGGTGGGCATTTTGACAGTGGGGGGAAAAAACAAAGAAAACTATGCAAACGGGTAAAAAGTTAAAAACACTGTCCTATATTTTAGGAATGTTATAAACTGACAATTTCCAAAATATAAATTTAACTTTTATTATCACATGTATGTACAAAGGAAACAAATCATAAGAAAGGATCAACAGAACAGTAGGGTTTAATAGCACTAATTAGAAAACTGTATTAATACCACTAACAGTTTAATTATTAACTCAGTTTGTTTATATGGGGTGTTATTGATACTGTTTTCCAATTGACATTTTTTTCTGTGTTTTTATTACCCAAGTTTACCTTTATAAAGATAATGTATCTTACCCAAGTGTCCAGTTTGACAGAACACTATTAACTACATTCATCTTGTTTCTCTTACCAAACCACCCAATGAACTAATCTTTTCCCAACCCCTACAGTGTGATTTTCTTAACTAATATTCTGTGTGATACCGTTTGTAAAAGCTGGTTGAATACCCAACTACACCAAATCAACACCCTGTCCATCATTCAGATAATAAATAACATCCTTGAAAAGATGGCTTTATTGTTTAGGTTTTAGGTCGGTTAATAGTCAAAAGAGTGATAAAAACAGATGTGGATTGTGAATAGGAGTGCCTTATGTATAGTACTAAGATGTATTCTAAGATTGTACCTGATGATGACAAAACCGTGTCGAAACATTGTACATTTGCTGTTATGTTAAACTTGTATTATTCTTCATTACCCATTCAAGCCGTCTCCAGCCATTATTACTAAGATGTATGTAAACCAAAGTTGTAACGTTGTCTTCACACGATATTTCAAAAACAGAAGAAATAAGAAAAGCACTTGCTTTGATTTTTTTTCCACTTATCATATTTTACGAAAGATTGAATACCTTGAACCTAAGTGCAAATAATATATAATTTTAGCAATGCTGTTAACCCTTTTGAGATGGGTCACGGGAGAAAGGCCATGTCATCTCGTTTGTTAACTTGCATTCAAAATTTTATTGAACTACTATTTCATGAATTTGTCAATAAGTTTTGTATCAAACTGTAGGTTATAATTCAAATTTTAGAACTATACATTACTCAATTTGTTAATTTAAAAGTGAATATTAAAAAAACAGATTTTTGTGTGTGTCAAGTGGTATGTTGAATGCAGCACTGGTTCAAATTAGATGTTTGTGATGTTAAAATACTAAGTGTGTAGATTTGTATGAATTAAGAACCAAATTACCGATATTGACAAACTAGAATATAACATAAGAGCCTTTTATTTTTCTATTTGCTAAGATATTGCTCATGTAATAAATCAAACACTGTGGCACGCCACTCGCCTCTTTCTATATTTGGAAATGCTCCATTATATACACTTACTTATATATGACTTGAATAACCAATTGGAAGCTCAGAATGTCCCCCTAGTGGCTTTCTCAGCCATTTTAACAAAATACTAGTTTACTAAAACACAGCCAAGACTTCAGTGGTAGGAATTAGTGTTTTCAATTTTTGTTGGTTGATAGAATTATTCAACCACTTTGAAGCACTATGGTACTTCAGTGGTAGGAATTAATGTTTTCAATTTTTGTTGGTTGATAGAATTATTCAACCACTTGACAGCAGTATGGTACTTCAGTGGTAGGAATTAATGTTTTCAATTTTTGTTGGTTGATAGAATTATTCAACCACTTGACAGCAGTATGGTACTTCAGTGGTAGGAATTAATGTTTTCAATTTTTGTTGGTTGATAGAATTATTCAACCACTTGGAAGCAGTATGGTACTTCAGTGGTAGGAATTAATGTTTTAAATTTTTATTGGTTGATAGAATTATTCAACCACTTGACAGCAGTATGGCACTTTAATGGTAGGAATTAGTGTTTTCAAGACTGAAGTGGCTTCTTAGCATAACGATGTTTCAACTTCACCGTTTTTTAAAACTACGTTTTAAAAACTGGTAGGATACATTTAATTAAGTATACAGTACAGTTTCAGTACCATAGTAACTAAGTGTATCTACTTAAAATCAAGTACAAATATCTGGTGGAGCTATGGAGCACCTGTATAAAGATGCTTTTGGTTAAAAACTGATAGGATACGTTTAATTAAGTATACAGTTTCAGTACCATGGTAACTAAGTGTATCTACTTAAAATCAAGTACAAATATCTGGTGGAGCTATGGAGCACCTGTATAACGATGCTTTTGGCTTTGTACTCGGGTTATTTTACTGTTGGGCACTAATCATTATTTTACTGTCTGCGTTTAATATTAGTGTTGGGCACTAATCATTAATTTCCCCTATTTAACACACAGTAAAATAATGATAAGTGCCCAACACTAATATTAAACACTGACAGTAAAATAATGATTAGTGCCCAACACTACTGTCTGTGTTTAATATTAGTGTTGGGCACTATCTTTTATTTTAATATCAGTTTGTTCATACTATCCCATTGTTCACAAGAGTTAATGCTAATTCTGAATTCTACTCGTACACATTTTTTTTTTTGCACTGTCACCCAGAAACAAGCAGGGTTTAACTATTCTATTTCAGAAGGGGCCAAGGGTAGTTATTAATAGGGTAGTCGATCATATTCTCTGGAGTTTCCTTTACAAAACGTGACATATTTTATGTAAATAAGGATCTACAGATTCAGTATGTTGTTATGCAGTCATCCTTCATTATTTGTTGAATGTTCCTTCATGAGTATAAATTATACAAAACTGAATCAATGGCTGGAATTTTTATACCACTTGATGTTAAGAAAACACTGGAATGTGTTTACGTATGAGATTTTCCAGCAAAATTTATTTTGACCCTGTTGTAAGGATTTATGTACCTTTGAAAAAGTTTCAATAAGCATACTGGATCCTTTTGTAATTCGTCTTCTACATATCAGAAAAAAGGCTTTTGAGTTGGAATTTTTAAGTTTTTTTTGACATAAAAAATCAGATTTTGATTTGATTTCAGTGAGCTTCAAACAAAAACAGACGTGTTTGTGAATTTTGTCTGAGCATAATACAGAATTAATAGCCCCTAAGAGGAAAGTCCAAATAGTTTTGAATAAAGTAGCAGTAAGCAGACCTTATAGCTTCAATACAACTTGAATTTGTTGACTGTCTCATCCTCAGTTGTCATAATGTGATGTAAGAGAAGGTTACAACTTCCACCACATGTTTTAGTATGACAGGAAATGGTTTTTGGAACAAGATAAGGTAGGCTTAGTTAAACCTATTTGTAATTGGCAGAAAAGACCAATGCAATAGGTGTTATCAAGCTAAGTAACTGTATTTAATGGATAAAGTAAACCACCATATGGAAGTTAATATAAAATGGGTTGAATTTGTGTATTAAATAAGAACTTCCGATTAAAAATGAAGAAAGGAAAACGTTTTATGTTGGTTACAATAACGTGGGAAGACATATACAGCAAAGTTAAGCATTTTTAAATTATTACTTTAAAAACTCTATCTAATCAAATATAGTTCAAAGCTGCATGTTCATTCAAATATCATATATAAAAACAAGGTTTCATTTGTAATAGCAACTTCAGAGTATGTATTCCTGTATATATTTTTTTCATTGCAATAAAACCATACAATAGCACTCAGACCTGCTATTTACATGACATGTTACAATGCTTTTCGGGGTGTTGTTTATTTAAGAGTTATTTGTGGATGTTGTTAATGGTTTTATTTCACTCGGCAGCCTTTGTTTGGCATATAGCATCATGGTCTTTCATCGTGTTTAGAAAGTTGCCAGAAGACCCATCACTTGTCTATGTAAACGTGACAGTGTATCACATCATATTTATCACTGACTATTATCAAAGGCATATTACAACATTAAATTTGTTTCCAATTCAAAGTAACGTACATTATCCTTGCACAGGTAGCATTAAAGAGTAGAAATAATTGAGTATTTGTTTGAATTTTTCAAACAGTTGTAGCAATATATAGATTAGAGACCGTTGAATATTGTTAAGGCTGTAAATGTCAGCAGCGTTGATCCAAAGCCTTTCGAGGAGATTGAATTCCTTTTTGTACAAGTTTTGTTTGTGTAGCATATTCCCTTTAAATGTCAAAAGATTTATTAGGATTTTATTTATTTTTTTACATATTTTGAATCCTTAATTCTGTACTTTCAATGCCCAGTGTAGAAAAAGTCTTAGCTAAACTAAAAACACTTAAGTATGACAAATAAAAGGTTTTTCCATTTAATTGCCTTCAAACATGTTTTTCCAAAAATTTGGAAATTGACAATCTCATAGTGGTTTTTAACTCGTAACTTCAGATCTGTTGATGCTATAGACTTCACAGTTGGTATAAATATGCATTATTAGTGTATCTATAGTGTGTGATAAGAGGTTTGACTTTTATTAAATGACCATTAATGAGTCGCTATACCACGTGTCTTACTTTGGACATACTCATTAGTGTTACCTAATTAGTTGGACCATCCACACATTGTTATTGATGATAATAGAAACCCTGCTATAATACAAGCAGTAAGTGTACCTGATATGTTGATTTTAATTTTGTTACATTTTTACTTCTCGGTTATCATTTGCTGCTATTTTCCGATTTCAGAAAAATGGCTCCACGTAAAGGAAAGCAAAAGGAAGACCAGCCTGTTCTAGCCCTAGGTCCTCAGGCTCTTGAAGGAGAAAACGTCTTTGGTGTGGCTCACATCTATGCCAGTTTCAATGATACCTTTGTCCATGTTACAGATCTTTCAGGAAGGTTTGTGTGCTGTATTCATAAAACATAAGTTTTCTACTTTTTTTCAGCTTGTGTAATAAATTCTTATATTACTGATATTTCTTTGAGTTGTCATCTCAGATTTATGTTTAACTTTCAGCCATCTTTTGTGGGAATTAAGAAAATCAAGTGATGTTAATTTAAAGTAAGCATAATTCTATCTGTAATTTGAACAATATCGTACTCGTTTCCAGGGAGACAATTGCCCGGGTTACAGGAGGAATGAAGGTAAAGGCCGACAGAGACGAAGCTTCTCCATATGCAGCCATGTTAGCAGCCCAAGATGTTGCTGAAAAGTGCAAAACAATAGGAATTACAGCATTGCACATTAAGCTGAGAGCCACTGGTGGAACCAGGTGTGTGCTGAACATTTTAAGTTCAACTGACCTTGTGTTTGAGAAGCTTAAATTTGCATTTAGATCACCGGAAAGTCAAATTTTGATCGAAAGTTGGCGTAATATTGCTGCATACAAACATCTGAAAACTAACTGAATTGTACTGATTCGCTGCTTATACATATCAAAAATAGTTTATATAGTGGCAAAATCATGTTTAGAAAAACTTCTCTAAACAAAACTTGAAGTATGTTCTTATTTTAATGTTGTTACTATGTTTTAACGTTATAAATTAATAAAGATTACGTGCGAAGTTTTCTGCATTCTATATCATAAATGTTTTTTTTTATATATGTATTATGCGAAAGATACATTCCTTTTTTTTTAATGCATAATATATTTTATTTTTAGGACAAAAACTCCTGGACCTGGTGCCCAGTCAGCTCTTCGAGCATTGGCTCGATCTGGAATGAAGATTGGACGAATTGGTAAGGGATGATTGATTCTAGCCAGTTCAGAATGTTAAAAAAACATTTGAAGCAACATACAAATACAAAAAATGGTCTTTGTTTCGCAAGTTATAAGCTGTAAAATTCCAGAAATATATTCGAATTGATATTTGCCATCTGAGGGCTTATATTTGTGAAAGAGTAAATGTCAATTTTATCATCATCATACAGTTTATATTACATTTATGATAAATGGTAGGGAACTTGTTGTGAAAGATGGTTTCTAAGGATTTAGTTGGTTATTGATTGTTAACAGTTGTGTCACGAAGAAAATACTGACTTTGTATAGGTTGAACACGGTAAGGTATGGCTCCCTCAAGATAAAGTTGTGAAAGATGCTTTCTAAGGATTTAGTTGGTTATTGATTGTTAACAGTTGTGTCACGAAGAAAATACCGTCTTTGTACAGGTTGAACACGGTAAGGTATGGCTCCCTCAAGATAAAGCATCTAGATGGGTGTCCGAGTCAACATAACCAGAAAATACAAGTATGCATTGGAATTTATGCTAAACCATTAAAAATACCTTCCATGGTCCTTAGTGTTTTAGTTTGTTCAAATGTGCCCTTGGAGTCTTCATCACCTCAAAGTTGATGGCCTTTGGAAAACATGTTAATAGATCGTTTGAGATAACACTAACTTGGTGTATTCTACAGAATCAGACTATGTTGGAGTAGATTGGTGGGGATAACACTGACTTGGTGTATTCCACAGAATCAGCCTGTGTTGGAGTAGATTGGTGGTGATAACACTGACTTGGTGTATTCACAGAATCAGACTATGTTGGATTAGATTGGTGGGGATAACACTGACTTGGTGTATTCCACAGAACCAGTCTGTGTTGGAGTAGATTGGTGGGGATAACACTGACTTGGTGTATTCCACAGAATCAGCCTGCGTTGGAGTAGATTGGTGGTGATAACACTGACTTAGTGAATTCCACAGAATCAGACTGTGTTGGAATAGAATGGTGGGGATAACACTGACTTGGTGTATTCCACAGAATCAGACTGTGTTGGAGTAGATTGGTGGGGATAACACTGACATGGTGTATTCCACAGAATCAGAATAATATCTTTCTAATATCTAATTGTTGGTGTTTTTTAATTATTTCAGCAAGAACTGATATGATCAATGTTCTGGCTAGTGTCATCATTAAGTTTTATTCAGTAACACGAGTTCAATCACTAACCTATTGTGTGCCGTACAGTTTAAGCTGTTTGACACTGCAGCTGACATTTGTTTATAAATAAGAAATACGGCTTCTCTGAATAAAATTACATAGGTTATAATTTTATTTTTAACCACTTTGTGTTGTTTTCCTCCAATTTTCACACACTAGTTGCCATTTCAGATACTTGTGGGTAAGTTATAGAACTAAAAAATGTGTGGGTAACATAATGCCCCAAATAATTAGCAATAGTCATTTGTAATGTTAGTATGATGACATCCTCTGCAATAGAAACATGTTGTAAACGTACGTAACATTTACTGTGCATCTAGGAGTCACAACTTCTGTAACAGATCTTGACTCCAATTCCATCAGACAGCACAAGAAGGAAGGGTGGTCGCCGGGGCCGACGTTTGTAAGATTCTGACGATGTGGATACTTTGTAACCTTTAATAAATGATGCTGTCATTTGCACGTCAACTGTTGTTGCTGATTTCTTTATGTGCATCTAGCAATATCACAGATTACAAAGGTTAAAGTAACTAAATTCATTACACTTTAAAACCGACATTTTTAACTGTCTTAATCTATGATAAAAGATGTTTTCGTTGTTTTTCTGGTACATACAAAAAATTAACACACATTTTAAATAAAAATAATATTACTAATTAATTTCTTCTCGTATAATAAATCTCTTTGTGTTAAACTTGCTATTGAAATAGGCAAGCTTCTTACAGTGAGTTTTTATTTTTAAGCTTTGAGTATATTGTTGTTTTCATAGAACAAAGTGGTAGTCACAATCCTACACACTAGAGTATGCATGTGTAGTAATCTGGAAAGGTGTTTCTTGTCTATCTGGAGTAAACTTACGTACTTGTTCTTTAAATATCTTTATTTTAAAGTTGTCAACGTCTTTGTTGGAGATTTCTGAAGTAACTGTATGTAAATAAAGTAAATCCAGATAAATTTATTTTATTAGATTTACAAGAAATATGTTGTGCTTTGATGAATGTGTGAAACAAAATATAAGCTGTTTTTATTTTCCAGCAAATTTCGATATTTTAATAACAGAATAGTTTGAATATTATTACTTAGTGCTGGAACTTTCAAGTCCCATATATAAAACACATTAATCTGGACACATTGCCAGACTAGCTAGCCCCGGTTTCCTACAGATTCTAGATAAACTTCTTTTTTTTTAAATTTAAAAACAAATAATTCTACTTCAGATAATTGATTATATACAAAATCTAGTAATAAGAATACATATTGTAGAGATTTTGACAGAAAAAATGAACATTTTTGTAATTGAATGAATTTTTATTGATTTCATGCTTAATTTGTAGGGTAGGTTTAATTATAAAATACATATGTTCTTAAACTCGGGTTATTTTTAAACTTGTATATCTAGTCCCAGCTCATAAAAGGCGTACACACCATAACAATAGTTTTAAATTTGTTTGATTAAACCTGTAAAAAAACTGTCATTACTTGAGCGTTCTAAGGATCACCTTTATTTTAGCTTATCCAAATGTTTTGCATATATCCTAAATGAATAGTTTGAAATATATTTTATGCACGTACATGGCAGGTGCATGCAAGATTAAAAGTAAATAAATTGGGTGAAATGTGGTTCTGTAACTATTTAAGATTTCAAGAACCTTGTGGTTTCAAAGAAATATTTTTTAAATAAGTAGCAGTACAGAAACTATTGGATGTTAATATTTGTACCTCTCCAGATGTGAGAACTGTGTTTTGAAAAAGAAAAGTTTTTATTTAATTCACTACTAAGAGAAAATTTCTGCTATATAAATATTAACATCACTAGATTAGTTAGTGCAAGTAAGCTTATCTAATGTTAAATTTTGTATTTTAATGAATACTTCTGTTTATATGCATTCAGGAATGGTAATTAAGACTTTGGAGCCGTTCCCTCTAGAGGTGGTTAGCACAGAAAGCCTTTGAGTAACTGTACATAAATATACAAAAACAAGTGTTGGGAACAATTAAAATAGAAAATGATCATTGATGGGATGTTTACCTAATATGTATGAATAATTACAAATACACCTTTTGGTGCAAAAGTGAAATGCAACAAGTGGAACACTGATATAATTGTGCTGAAAACCTCAAAAAATAAAATACTTAATCTTTCTTGATTGTTTCAACTTTATATTTGACCTAAATGATGTGAAGTATGTTTTAGTAGAGGAGAAAAAAAAGTGACCTTGGCATTGTTGAAATTTCCTTTCAAAATATTCTGTTGATGAGTGGAAACATGATCCTGTGGTAATTGCAAATATATCAGTTACCCTTTAGAGTAATCATGTACGTTCCTCAGAACAGCGCGAAGTTGGAGCGTAAAATATTTTGAAGAAGAATTTCTGAATCCTCAAGAGTTTGAAAGAGACTGGGCACAGTGTGTAACAAAAATTATTTTTTTTTGCAAAAACAAAGTTGTGTATTTGTCTGCCAGAGACTGCACATTTTCTGGAAGCTTGGGAGTCCTCAATGGAGAGGTAGGTTTCTTGTGAAGAACTACTGTCAAACTGCTGCAGACTTAAGAAAACCTAGCATTATATACATGAAACAATAATGATATTCTTGGAGTGTGTTTTGCCCACATTGCAGTTGGTCATTCCCATCAGAAGTAAGAGATATTCCCTAACTTGCCAGTAGAAAAGATCACTATTCAATTTCATAAAGTATGTTCTACTCACAGAAATATTTTCCATGAGAAGGCATAGGTGAATGACCCAGTTCAATAGGTAACTAGGGTGAAAGGAACTTGCTATGCCCTGTTATTCCAATACTCAATTTCCCTTTCACCTACATAAGAGTACAAATGAGAAGAACTAGTTTCTAAGGGCCTACTTATGGATGAAGGTAAAGATGAATTCTTAAAGCTAAGAACACTCACTTTGGTCCTGTGAACATCTCTACACCTTTCATTCATAGGAGTGTGAATAAACCACGTAGAAAGCATAACAACAGAGTTTCTTGTTACAGTTAAAAGACTACAGATTGTTTGTGTCATTGAAATAATCTACTATGTATTCATCAGCTTGGCTTAGGAGAAAGGTAATTAAAACATCCCAGAATTTTGGTATGATGAGACAGAGGATACAGAAGTAACGTGTGAAGTCTTGGTGGCAGAGGCAATTACCCAATCATCAATAGCATTACAAATACAATATTGTGAAGCCAGGGTAATTTCTATGCTGTCATTGACTTCAAGTCTTGATGCTTACTGGGGTTGAGAGGAGGTATCATCGGATTTCTCTTATCTGTTACATACCTAATGGTTATGTGATATGGGGAATATGATGTGGTGACTGATCTAGATAATGTCAGGAACTGAAGTGATAAAATTCACTATACAGACAATTCATGTACTGATATATTATACATCATCTGTTATTTTAAGTGTGAAATGTACCCTAAAAACATGTTCACAACAGGACTACCATTCACACGAAGAAATTAACTGACTCCAATGCTGAAATTGTTCATCACATCTTTAGCCCTCTACTGCTGTTTTTCTAGAAAACCCCACATGGTTCCTTTCCAGAATTGTCAAGTATTGGGACTGTGTGTTCTGTTGTTTTAGTATTGACCTTCAAAGATTCTGAATGGGAGTATGACAGTTTGTTCCTTTACATGGTTTATTATTTTATATTTCTGCGGTATTTTTTTTATCATTCTCGTCACATTTGGGTGTGAAGTCAGAATGAGCCCTTAGTAGTAGGAGTTGTTCTTTATCTTTGACTCCCAATATTTAGTTCTTTTCTGGGCATGTATAATGAACCATACCTTATGGTTGATAACCACAGTAAATTCAATAAAGCTAAATCTGAAATATTTTTGTTTACAAAACAAAATTGTCTGTCTGATAATTGTGCAAGATCTTTTTCTATTGAAAATAACACACAATGTTTTTCAGTCTCGCTTACGATTTCACAAAAATCCTTTTATTCATACTGAACAACGTGGTTGTATCCGTTGTAACTTCAGTTTCTGTACAGAAATGCATTAATAATTCACTTATTTTCTCCGGCGTTCACCAATTCTAATCATTACTAGCTTGTACATTCTACTAATTAAATATGGGAAATATGTTTAAAGTATCTTAGTTCTTGGTTAATTAAAACACTAGAAACAATTGTTTGATCTGCTTCTTCGTAATAAATTAAAAATGTTGATTTAAGTTCAGTAATCACTATTACATAGATAAACTTCAGTATCAACTAAACCAGATTTTTTTTGTTTCACTGTAAATGTGGTGGTTTTAACTTTTAGGGTGAGATTAAAAGTATGGTTTCAATAAACTTGATTTGTTCAGACAGTGGGTAGTTTATCATTTCATGTACAAAACTAATGATTACTTAACAACACATCCCACTTTTGGGCTCAACTTAAATAGTTTTATCTTTTCTGCCAAAAGAAAAATACATTTTTACAATTCCATCATACAAATTTCTTTTGGGCCGTAATAAAAAGTTGTTCAAGTATAGAAACAAAACGTGCATTTCCTTTTTTAGAACTCTCTGTTTTGGTGTTTGCACGAAAGGTAAAAATTACTTTATACAATTAGCTACTTATAAAAGAATAAACATTCACAGAAAAAACATCTTTCACACTACTATAATTATATACATTGTACACTTTCGAGAAACGCTCAACCTGTCCACCTCCAAGTTAAAGATCACAGTCATGAAGCTGTGTTTTCACAACATCGTCTTCTATATCATGAATCTTACTATAAACGTTGTCCGTTTCATACTAATAACTTATATACAAAGCAAAAGGGGAAACCAAATTATGCTCAATATACAGTACGTACAAGTATTGAATACACCAGCCTTGAACTGAATATTACAACAATAATACACAATATCTAGATGGAAATTTATATCCTTTCCGTAGGAAAACAATACACCATTGACTGGAAATCATTAACCCTTTCAGTACTATTGGCTTATATTTGTGCGGGAGTGGTAGGACCCATACAATCCATAAAGATATTTTGAAGGTGATACTCCAGTCCTTAGGTCACTTGTACCATTTTCATTTTAAGGACATTAAAGTGGGCAGCGTGGCTATACATTCGTAGTTGGGTGGTTGTGAATTTTGAGACTAGCCCACATCGTGCTGTTGTGTCCTTGAGCAAAGCACCTTGTTCCAGTCTACACAGCTGTATGACGGACCGGCATCCTGTTCAGGGTCAATGAATCACCATTCTCATTGGCCTGTATCAATGGAACCAGAGTTCAAAAGCACTAGCCTTAAGTGCCTTGTAAAGGCCTAATAAGGATTTAACTTTTAAAATCATACTGAAAGGGTTGAAGAGTAAGGGTTCTTTTAGTAACTGTCGCTCTACTACACATAGTAATACATTAATAAGACTAATGCTTTCCACCTTTGAACATCAGAAGTACACCTTGCATGCTCAGACTTGTGAACGTGTATAAAACAAGGAACAATTTACAATCCAAGTCTTGCTACAAGAGATTTCCGATACTTTCTAGTTACACAGCTGACACTTGAGTTTCTTCATCCTCTACAAAGAGAAATCTGTAGTATTCACAATATAAAGTACATTTTCAAGCTATTATTACTCGGTATGTATCTTAACGTTACAAGTATAACACTCGCTAAACACACCTATTGAACTTTGAACTAAACTCTGAGGGGGGCAGAATGAGAATTAAATTATGGAACTTAACATTCTTCCTTATAGTAAAATTTATTTATTGAAATCTGGTTGCAAGTTTTTTTTTTACATTTATAGCTAAAAATAATATAGCCTAAAACAAAATATATAATTTTAAAAAATTTACCATCTTCAGGGTCTGTAATATCTTCATTATAGTAACCCACAAATGTCATACCATCGTGACTACGAGCCCGAGCTAAATGGGCTTTATGACGTCCACGTGACATGACCTTAGATGAGTGTGGATAGTCTAAGAGCCTCTGTCCATGAATCAGTGAATAGCGTGAGCTGTTGTTTGTAGGATAGAGTGGAGGCATTAAGGCTGGGGTTGATGGAAGACCTTTTGAGGAGAAAAGATACAGAATCTTATATATCAATGTGCATGTGTGGCATCTTTATTATAGTAGCAATAAAAAAGAAACCTCTGGCAATTTCTAAAAATGGGCTTAAATTCTAGTTGATTTACTAGATCAAAAGCAGAGAAACTTGATTTATGTGAGTTTTGGTTGTTGTAGTACTGTTGCTAAGTGATATATTTCCTTGGCATGGTACAATACTTAACCCATAATGACATATCCGATGAAAGCTCCCATAAATGATAGATATACTTCAAAATTAAAACTGTTTCTTGGCCATAACCAGTTATAATACAACTAACAGGAAATGACCAACAGAGGTCACACCTGTGTTAGCTAACCTTTCTTAACTAGTATTTTATCGACTACACAGTTGGTCAGCAGGAAATACATTTGGAAACAAAAATTATTGTATTGTGAGGATATCTAATAATTTATACCTATTCTTGTAAGTAGTAACTTTTATAAAAAAACAGTCAAGCCTTAGTCAATTATATAGATTTGTAGTGTTTTTAACTGACTAAAAATATAAATTTTGAATATTTGTAAAAACCATTTTATCTACTTCATTTAAAACTATTCATTCAGGATCATGTACAAGTACTACAGAATTAAGTAAGAAAACTAGGGGATGATTCAGTGAAAGATCTTAATAATCTTATTTATTTCTCCATAAATTGTTTGAGTGGTATGTTGCCCACATCAAGTTCTAAATTTCTTTATTTTATGATATCCGGGCAAAACCAGTTGTGTGTCAATGGTAATAAAAACTTACCAGCAAGTCCAGAAGGAATTGGTGGAAGTACCTGGACTCCTTGAGGAATGTATGGAGTACTTGTTTTCATCGGAATAATAGCTGGCGAGTGTGAAACTAAAAATGTTAATTGAAAAAAAAAATCAGATTTTTTTTCGTCACTCTCAAACGTCTCTATTTTAATTGCAGTAGGGATAGGTCTAAAAATAAACAATGACAAAATTAAAACAAAGTAAAATACAACAATATTTTCATATCCAGTGTTGAAAGGAGCCATTTACACAAGTTATATACAGTTGATTCTTATTGAAACATTTTACCAAAAATATAAAAATACTATTATTATCTGTATCGTACATAGAAACTTTAGGGCTATGCCCTCCTTTAGGTGATGTATCTAAATGTGTTTTATGTACTAAAGTGATAAAATGAAAAAAAATATATTTTCAATAATTTTGTTTGATTTTTTTTTGATTATCTGTTTACTTACTAATCCTGTGTTCCAACTGTTAACACCTTGTCTTGTGAATAAGAAGATGGGATATTTATCTCATTGTTAATATGTTTGTGTTACGTATCTGCTTGTTTGTTTATCTGTTTACTTACTAATCCTGTGATCCAACTGTTAACATCTTGTCTTGTGAATAAGAAGATGGGATATTTATCTCATTGTTAATATGTTTGTGTTACATATCTGCTTGTTTGTTTATCTGTTTACTTACTAATCCTGTGATCCAACTGTTAACATCTTGTCTTGTGAATAAGAAGATGGGATATTTATCTCATTGTTAATATGTTTGTGTTACGTATCTGCTTGTTTGTTAATTCTGTTTACTTACTAATCCTGTGATCCAACTGTTAACATCATGTCTTGTGAATAAGAAGATGGGATATTTATCTCATTGTTAATATGTTTGTGTTACGTATCTGCTTGTTTGTT
>NW_013673446.1:31254-35730 GCF_000517525.1 Limulus polyphemus
TGCCCAGTGAAGTAATAAACAACACAGTCATGGAAGCATGAAGTGCCCAGTGAAGTAACAAACAACACAGTCATGGAAGCATGAAGTGCCCAGTGAAGTAACAAACAACACAGTCATAGAAGCATGAAGTGTCCAGTGAAGTAACAAACAACACAGTGATAGAAGCATGAAGTGTCCCAGTGAAGTAACAAACAACACAGTGATGGAAGCATGAAGTGTCCAGTGAAGTAACAAACAACACAGTGATGGAAGCATGAAGTGTCCAGTGAAGTAACAAACAACACAGTGATGGAAGCATGAAGTGTCCAGTGAAGTAACAGACAACACAGTGATGGAAGATGAAGTGCCCAGTAAAGTAACAAACAACACAGTGATGGAAGCATGAAGTGTCCACTGAAGTAACAAACAACACACTCATGGAAGCATGAAGTGTCCAATGAAGTAACAAACAACACAGTGATAGAAGCATGAAGTGCCCAGTGAAGTAACAAACAACACAGTGATGGAAGCATGAAGTGTCCAATGAAGTAACAAACAACACAGTGATGGAAGCATGAAGTGCCCAGTGAAGTAACAAACAACACAGTGATAGAAGCATGAAGTGCCCAGTGAAGTAACAGACAACACAGTGATGGAAGATGAAGTGCCCAGTAAAGTAACAAACAACACAGTCATGGAAGCATGGAGTGCCCAATGAAGTGACAATACAGGTAAGTGTAACATGTAAAGTTTCAGCTGTGAATGAGATTCCAACTTATTCCCCATGCTGTTGAGTTAATTTGAATACTAGGTGTCAATCCCAGAGGTTGTTGCAGAGTCCCTGTTGTTGTAATTTTTAGTTTGTATATTGTCAAGTACAAAGTTACACAATGGGCTGGTTATCAGCATTATTAGCCTTTAGACTCATCACTGTGCCAATGAAGCTATTATTATACAGTAACAACTATAAACACAAGCATACCATGGAGCAAATCACCATATGCATGCAGTGCTTAGATCATTTAGTGTCATACGCATGCAGTGCTTAGATCATTTAGTGTCATACGCATGCAGTGCTTAGATCATTTAGTGTCATACACATGTAGTGCTTAGATCACTTAGTGTCATACGCGTGCAGTGCTTAGATAACTTAGTGTCATACGCGTGCAGTGCTTAGATCACTTAGTGTCATACCTGTGCAGTACTTAGATCACTAATTTATAATCTTCTTCAATGGCCATATATTTTTCTTGATATGTTCATTATTTCATCACTTAGCTCAGGCTATAACTCAATATCTCAGAAACCAATTATTTATGAACAAGCTAAGTACTTTAGTGGTTTGTTTACCTTAATCATAGTTTTGACATTTTATAAAATCTTTAATCTGACTAAAGATTATCATACACTTGTTTGACTCACCATAGTGAAAATGCTGGTGTTGCAGAGGTGAGTTTGATGATCCAATAGAGCTGTTGCTATGGTTGTCAAAACCTACAGAATTATTACTAGAGTCCACATCGTAACTATGTTGATACTGAAAGCTTCCTCCACTGCTGCTGTCTGTCGATGTGACTGATCCTATGAAAATGTGAGAGTTATTTGTATCTGCCTCAACCAATCAGTGCTATGCTAATGCAGCATATACACTAAGTTTATGAATTGTAACAGTCTTGTTAGTAATGTCTTTGACCTACATCATTACCAAAACATTCTTCAGATAGAAGTCGAAATTGTTAACTATGTATTTTCTTTCTGTTAATTAGTTCCTCCCAATTTCGATCTAAAAAAGCCTTAATATAAACAACTGAAATGTTGTCTTTCTGTAGAAGCTGGTAAGAACAGTTCATTAAAAGTCACACCTTTATTGTGCCTAAAATACTCTCTAAACAACAACTTTCTTAAGATCTTTAAGTTTTATTTTTTTTGCTAACCAAAAAAAAAGCACTGTATTTATCAAAAATTGAGTATGTAACATTATAAAATCCCTTATATTATTGGGTTAAACATAAAATATCAATGATTATCAAAACCTAACCTGATGCTTTAAGAAAAATGGTTTTCAAGAGAAAAAAAAACACGTTTGAGAGGAAAAAATTTTGAATGAACAATGAAATGCCACAATACGTAACAACTACAATAAAATGAACCAAATGATTGTTCTGTAAAAACGAAATTTATTTCTTTTATCTCTGAAGGCCTTTTTTTTTTCACAATGCTATGTGTGCTCTAACCCTAACTTTAACAGTTCTTGGCTGAAATTAAAATAACCTAACCTTTATTTAACTGTAAAGATTTTAATTTATAGAATCTTAAAAACGATAACATGAATAACTGGAAAAATAAAGCAGTAATTATTATTGGTACAAAAAAGGCAAAACTCTTTTATCATGATTAATATTTGAAAAATAAAGTTTTATAGAAAGTTAGATTCTCTTTTCAAGAAATTAGGTCTTCATTTCTCTGAACTATCAAACCAGTAACTCTTAGAAACTTCAAACTTCCCAAGAAAAAAAAAGATGCTGTAAGGAGTTAGAACTTAATAAAAGTGTTTGTGTTAGTCTT
This sequence comes from Limulus polyphemus, assembly GCF_000517525.1. NCBI lineage: Eukaryota > Metazoa > Arthropoda > Merostomata > Xiphosura > Limulidae > Limulus > Limulus polyphemus. Next base: position 33,799 of record NW_013673446.1, read on the forward strand.
AAAAGCAAACTAAGATTTTACAGTGTGAGCCACCTTGTGGCAAGTGCTTCTTTCGTTATGTCTTACCCATAGAGTGGAATGCACTTTGTCTAGAATTTACAAACAGTGTAATCAAGTCACAACTAACATTAACTTACCCGATGTCTGTGATTTACGAACAGTGTAATCAAATCACAACTAACATTAACTTACCCGATGTCTGTGATTTACAAACAGTGTAATCAAATCACAACTAACATTAACTTACCCGATGTCTGTGATTTACGTAGTGGAAGTTGCTTTAGACCAGTCACGCTAGAACTCTCTGCTGATAGATCTACTGGAAGCTTAGATGGGCTGTGGGTGTCACTGTGAGAGCGACCGTGGTTATGCCCATTCTCTTGCCATCGTCGAGCCATATTTGGAGAGCGTGAGGGAGAATGAGAGTGTCTAGTAGGTTGGTAAGGGCGAAGCTTGGTGTGGTCAGAAAGAGCTAATAATTTCCTAACAGCCTGAGGTGATTCTGCACCTGAGAAATAGAAAAATACATTCAGTACAAACTAAAATACATAGCAGACAAAGAATAATTTATCATGTAATGGTCAAAACACAAATAATTTTTTTTTTCCCAATTTATAGTTTAAAAGCTAATTTACTTTAATATTTTCTCTCACTTGCAATATTAAAACTATTAACAGAATAAAAGCATAGAAACAGATGTTCAGGGTTAAGAAAACAATACAACTAGTATATTCTAATTAGGAGCTTAATATCACTAATTCTTCATTAAGATGTTAATTATGATGTTAAAAATTCCAAAAGAACGTTTTATACACAATCAAGTAAATTCTACTAACACCTTATGTATTACGTTAGCACAATATTACAATGTATATGACTAATATTAACTTTCCATTAAAACAAGCCGTGTACTTAAGAGCAGGGGTGTGCTGGGGCCGGTTTGGTACGGTTCACCCCGAACCAGTTGTTGAATTTTGATTGGATCACCGAACCATTTATTGATTTTTAACAAATATTTAGTAGTCAATAGAAACGTATCTTGAAATGGTACAAAAAAGATCTTATTTTCCTTACTATTAACTATTATACGTTTCACAAATTAGAGTAAGTTTATTTTGATGTATCACAGAATTTTGTCCTTAATCAGAACCGGTTGTTAAAAAATTGCCAGTATACCCCTGCTTAAGAGTGAAACCTGGCAATCACTACAGCTCATTAAATATACCCTTCTTACACATCTACTACAAATACATCAGTTACATCAACTGTTACATCAGTTGGGTACCCTTGCTGTTATTAGAATAAAATCCTAATTACCAAACTTTTGTCCTGTGTTAACTGACTTCTTTCCTTCCGATGTGCTGCTGTTACTGCTAGCTGTAGATAAGGTTGGTGAAGGGTGTTGTTTTCTAGTCTGTATATTAGCAACACCTGTTAAAGAAGCAATTAATATTAAAGAGATTTGCTGTATTTGCAATTATGCAGCAAGATCTTAATTTCGGCCTAAAACAAAAACCAAGATTGTAAAATTACATTGTGTGTTAACTGTACATCAGTATTAAAATGGATCTTAAAGACGTAGGAAACTTAACTAACAGATTTGTATTAACGTTTCTCAACAACCTTGAAATCATCATATTGAAGTTATGTTGTTATTTCACCGCCCGTCTTAGCTAATTGGAAGATCGATGACTAAAGTTGTGTTATGATGTCACCACATATTTTACTGATAACTGAAGTCATTATACAGAAATTATGTTAGTAGTTAATTTCATCGAGTGTAAAACTGTTTACATAATCCAACTTAAAATTAGTTAAAGAACTGAGGAAAAACAAGACAATTGTACGTTTCACAGATACATCATTTATTACGACCATGGTTTCGCAAGTAAAGGCATCATCAGAAACCATGGTCGTAATAAATGATGTATC
>NW_013673447.1:0-32293 GCF_000517525.1 Limulus polyphemus
AAAATTGGAATTCCGAGAAAAGCAGGAGTAGGTCTCTTATAAACCCTTTCGCAGGGGGGGGGGGCAGAGCATAATACTTATAGCCTTCAATCTTAATTAGTTACAGAGCTATCAAATAGAAAATCAGACCCCTCTCACCACGCTCACCTGTCCATTCTCCCTTTCAGAACTTGCCAATAGTTTTCTCTGACTTTTAGTCCTACATTATGTATAACCAATAGAAAATCAAGGGTTCCGCCTTTGAACTTCGGTATTATTCTACTTTCTTTTTTCTCAAAAGAGAATGTGTAGTTTCGGTTTCAGGTTTACTTTTGTTCCCACGAGAAACATATCGACCAGCTTTGCTTAATTTCTAATAATATTTGTGCCATAGTTATAAAGCCAGAAAAATTGTGATATTTATGGGACATATTCTGCTTTTTAATTTGACTTGTTTTTTCTTTGAAGTTAAGCACACAGCTAAACAATGGACTATCTATGCTCTGCCCACCACGGATATCGAAACCCGGTTTCTAGCGTCGTAAATCCGCAGCCTGCTTTTTACATGCCATTATTCCGTGTTCTTTTGAACATTATTTAATTAAATAAATAATTATTTAGTGTAGTAGTACCATTAGAATAAAACACGTATGGTTAGAAGGAATATCTATAATTGTAGTATATATCTGGTTAACTTCTAGCATACAAGAAAAAGAAACATCCTGTAAAACGGTAGTGCGAGTGCGAACGTGTTTTCTTGTTATACACATTACACTTGCTCTATGTATGTAGGATTAAATTGGGGGGAGAGGCAAAGTGGAGGGGAAGAAAAAAATCGGGTGGGTAAATGCCCTCCTTGCCTCATTGTAGCGCCGTCACTGTCTATAACCCTTTGTAATACAAATTATAATATCCAGGGAAATATCCATTAGTTCTGGGGCAAGATCTTCTGTCTCTGGTCCTATTTTTACTGGTAATTGATGTTTTCCTCTCCGCTATAGATGAATACTAGGACATTACCATCCCAGGAAACTTGGCAACTGAGCAAAATATCGCTTCTCACGCAGATGTCGTCACTCTGCCTCTGAGCTCTTCTCAGGCCATTTAGAGTAATCTATAGATACTTAATGAGTAAAGTGAGGCTACAAGAACAAAAGTGAATTGAAATAAAACACAAACTCCTAGGACATATGGTACAGCTCAAAAGACACAACAGCCCACAGCTGAAAAATACTAATTAGGAATGTATCAAACATAACTGATCAGTGGAAGAAAGAGACCTCTTATTCTTAGCAAAACAACAAGTTCTAAAACAAACAACACTAGCAAAGTTAAATTTTACGCAGGACAGGTATACACACCATCAGCTAGAAACATTTCAATAAAAAGGATAGAAAAAAGGACCTATATACTCTTGATAATTATAAAATAACTTTTTATTTGAGCCAACATTTCACCTTTGCGAATGTTCTAATATCAAACAGTTGTATCTGACTTAAAATAAGACCCAAAATTCGAGCGCTTTCGAATAGTTGACTATTCTTCTTCAGGAGAACAGTTGTATCTACTAATCCTGATGAAGCCGCAAAGTTGACACATTGGTTAAAATTAAAAGTTCTTGTATAATTATCTAGAGTATAATGGTAGTTTTTTCTAACCTTTTTATCAAAATATGTAAATCTCTTCAGTATGTATTACAAATTTAAAAAATAAGCTAGAAACATCAAGGTTATAAATAAATAAATAAAAAACGCGATGTCTACCCCAATTATCTGAAATTCCATTTATTATCCCGTCGGTAAGACCTTAACAATACAAGCCTGGCTAAAATGAATGCTCGAGAAATATTTAGCTTAATGCAGCCAAAAAATACAAAAGTTAAAGTAACTATTCTAATAGAACAGATTTTGGGACAGGATAAACTAAAGGCGTCTTGAAGGATCTAAACACGATTTCGCCAGGAAGATTATACAGGCCTGCGAATTCAAACTTTATAAAAGTTGTTTTGCTTTTAATAACGGATTTCGAAAATAATATAAATTTTTTTATCACGTAAGGATTTTTTACAAATCGGGAAGAAAAAACTCTCACTTAGATCAAATTATTATTTCGTTTACCACAATGAACATTTTCTATTATTATGTTTGTTAACAAAAATACAAACAAACTGAATAAAAGGGAAGAACATTGATGTTAAATGAATATGCATCCTAATTCATCCTATTTTTATTTTTTTTTATAAAATCTACGTGTTTTAGTCTCAAACTACATGTCGTGGTCTTTATTTTATGTATTGTGTTATGACGTTTTGTGAAAAATATACGTGATGAAGAAAAATGGATATCATTTTCGGATTCAGCGTACAGGAATTACTGTAGAACATGTAAAAATTTCAAGACAATAAAACCATCGCAGGCCTGTGTTATCCACGCAACTGTTCCAGTATGAACAGGATTGGACAAATTTTAGTCCAGTTTTTATCTCAATGAGGAAATTAGATTGACTTTCAGTGGCTCAGCGGTGAGTTTGCGAATTTATACTGCTAAAAACTGGATTTCGATACACGTGGTGGGCACAGCACAGATAGCCCATTGTGTAGCTTTCTGCTAAAGTACAAACAAACGAGTAGGACAACATAGCACTTCATCAGAGGCTAAAATAATTTTTGAATTTTTAGTTTATTTTTTGCTGTACATCACCTACAAACTGATTACATTGTAAATATATTCCTACAAGCTACTTATCTGTGCCTATGTATGGAATATCTGAACGATATATAACGTGGGATATCACATTTCGGGCTCTTTTTCTTGCAACTCAACGGCGTGAGTCTAAAAATCACTGCATTACCTTGACAAACACAATGTTCTTTCAGTATAAACTACTAATTAATATCCACAATCATACTGAATCTTAAAACCTTTGGATTACCCTTACATCTTCATGTAATTTCCCATGTAACTAAGCCATCAGCATAGGAAAATCCTTTTTTCATTTTTGTTTTGTTTCGAATATCCCATTAATAACTTCTGTGTTGAACTTATACTAACCAAATATGCAAGCAAAATGATTATAATCGATTTATTAAACATAAAGACGGGAACCGTAAAACTACACAGCCTCGTTACAAATAGAATAAAATGACACCTCAGTAATGTAGGTCAATTCAATAATCACTTTACAATATTGAAGTTTATTAAACAAAACTACCAATATTTACTCCCGAAAGTCACATTAATGAAGGTTATTATGGTTGCATTTAACACCTAAATATGTTCAAACACAACATATGCACGTTGCAGTAAAGGTGTGTAAATCAAACATATGCATATTCTTGCATTGTTAATGACAACATGTACATTAAATTAATACGCAGGGATAATAATATTTATTACAATTATACTGGAAAATGACACGTCACTCTTGGGGTCGCCATACGTATAAAAGCATTTTCCAAATGTGATATATTCATGCTCGTATGGACATAAATTTTGATGATCCGGTCATGAGTTATTGTTTCTATATCTTTTGGTAGCAAGCATAATTTTGTTTAGTCTTGTATGCATCAAATATAAGATTGTTTAAGTTTCTCACACTGAAAGAGATAAGAAAGTTTTCACTTCATGTACTATCAGCACCAGTTCGTCATCGGTCTGTGTTATAAACATAATCACTGGAGTTTCAAGAAAGATTTAGGTCATTATTTTTTTAAATGATAGGCTTCCTGTTCCCATTCCTGTCCATTTCTCTGAACTTCTTTAAGAAATTGCATTCAAAAATGAACAGTGCTAAAAGTACACAAATTTGCGAGTATATTGTAATGATAACACCAAAAACATGAAGTTCGTTCCGTTAAAATCCTAGATAACACCTTTAACCTTCACTCTATAATTTGGCTTTTGTACTAAAGGTGAATTGGTGGTTACTATGAATTATTTAACACATCTTATGTATATTATTTTTAAGTTGTCTTTTACTCACCGCAGCGAACCTTCGTTATATAGAATTCGAAGAATATGTAGGATTGGTGCTACTAATTTGTTCTTCTGGATTGTTCAGCAGACAAGCTGTTTGAAATATTAAAAACAAATGTAAAGTTCAGTAATTCACCCGATTCACTACTTGTCCTCAATTAAAACGGTTTTGGAGAAATCCACCCCTCATTAATAACCCTGGATAATTTGTTTACTTATTTTCGATTTGCTCTTTTCTAGTTTTACTGAAAAGGAGTTAACTTCCTTGAAACACGTATAACTCAGTGACAAGTAGTGAGTCGAATGATAGATTAGACTTTATGTTTATTTTGAAAGATTTAAAAATACTTCTAAAAAGGGGATATATATACAGATTCAAAATTTATTGAAACGTGTTTTAAAATGAAGAATTAAGAATGACATTGCAACATTAAGATAGCTCCAATACTGAATTCGATGTTTCATTTATTAAATGCTAGATGGTGCCAGCATCGCGTTTAATATCCGAGTTAAAATATATACGGGTGAATATTTACTAGCTTGTATTTAAAAGACGTTTACCATACTAATAAAGTTTTTTTTTTTTTACTGTACAAATGCGTTTTAAACTGTTTATTTAATGGTTTCTCTGCAAGTAATAGATCACTAAAACTAGCGAATAAATCCCCTTATTTATCCAACCTGTGTGTAAAATGATGTTTGATTTGGACTTACTCGTAAATAGTAAGAAAACTTCCCTTATAAATAAATTTGTGTTCTGAGCTGCTTTTTCTGCTTTATTAAGAAAGTGTAAATAGCTAAGTACAGTTAACGTTTTTTTATCAGTGAAGATAATGAGACATCTAAAGGTAATGCTTAAGAAGTACTTATACAGACATTTTTCTTTTAACATCGTTTTTGGGAAAGAATAACACTTGACAAAACGTGTATATATATATATAATCCTAAATATTGCCTAACTTTATGGCAGCATTAGTTGTCAATCTTTCTTCGTGGCCCCCCATTGGCACAGCGGCATGTCTGCGGACTTACAACGCTAGAAACTGGGTTTCGATGCCCGTGGTGGACAGAGCACAGATAGCCCATTGTAACTTTAAACAAACTTTCTTCGTGTGATACCAAAACTTTCAATCATTGTTTTTGAAACTACATTCACTAATTAGCCTTACAACATTAGATAGTTGACAACCACCACAGTGGAGTGGAATATTAAGCTGATAATGTTGTATTCCTATAACACGATTTTTTGTAAAAAAAATTAGCTCTATGTGCTAAGCATTGTTCAGTGAATGCCATACGATATAGGGACCCAATGATGTAACTGTTTGTGTTGGAATATACATATAACTTTCTGCAGGTGGATTAAAACAGTGCTTACACAACATTCAACTGGTTAGTAACTTCCTATTTGAAGAGGATATCGAGTGAATAGACTGGTCAGCACACTCAACAGACTAGGATTCAATTGAACACGTATGGGATGCTCTTGAACGACGCTTGATAGTGCGTGATCCACTTCAAAACAATATTGATAAACTCAAAGCAACTCTGATAAAGGAGTAGATTATATCAGTGGCGTTTCTAGGATTTTTTATTTGGAAGGCGTAAGAGAGGCAAAGACTTTTTAGGGGACAGAAAAAAATAACAATTTCATGCCTGTGGAAGTCACAATGACTATATCTCAGCCAGAGTAGCTGTTGTAGGAGGGGCAGAGTTCCCCTGTAGACACGCCCCTGTATATAACCCAAGAAGTTCATTGATCCATTAATTTGAAAGGTGCCATATTGATATAGGATTTGCATTAGTGCCTGAGATAATTATACGCCTTAATAACAAGCGTTTTCGAATAATTTATTTCGATAAAAGTCTGGAGTTCCATATCGGCATTTTCAGGCATGGAATTCAAGAAGCAGGCATTTGTATAAAATATCACAATATCTAGTCACCTGACGCTTGTTTTGCATGAAAATTAACTCAATTGTGTCCCTTAAATTATTTAATAACAGTAATTGTGCTTTTTTATAGCTAGAATAGCGGGAACTCCGATTACCCTGTAATTGTTTTGAGCGGTGTATATATTTATGTTTTAGAGTTTTTTTATTTTTAAGACTACTTTTCTTTAAATTTCCACACCAGCTGTGCTTATTTCTGTGAATTTTGTTTTAATATCACTGTTACTGAGTTTATTTTGTGTAACGTAAACATGATATAAAGCACAAAATTGATAAAATTCCTCAGGAAACTGCCAAATATACAATCTTTTATTAATGCTACTATCTATTGATAAGATTTGAAATGTTTAATTTATACTATACTAAAGTCTATAAATTGCACATCTTGTAAATAGTCATACTTTCATTTATATTTCAGTTAAACAACAGCGTTGGATTAAAACAACTAATAACCGATAAAAAGTGGGTCACTCTTTACTATAGAACTTTTTTGTGTGTGTTACGGCGCTTACTTACAGATAGATATGATGTTTAACCACATAAAAGTTGTATGTTTATAACTTATTAAACACCGTAGTTTATTACGTTTATTATTTTAAGTCACTTTTCAAGAACTTCGTCTTTTGTGGTGTGACAAAGCACGTGTACATGAAAGTATTAAATAAAATGAGTTAATAATGATATTCGCGTAAGAATTTTCAACAATGTAAATATCAAAATATGAAACTGTGTTCAGGTACAGGTGCATTAACTACAGCATATCTTTATATTTTTCAACTTCGAAGTGCGCTACATGGAACAGAAGGTCAAATCTGTTGAAAATGAAAATAGTTTCCCCTATAGTATTTAACGAATATTATGGTAAGTTACTGAGTGATGAAAAAGAGTGAAAATATTTCATCGACAGTAGCTTATCGAAAAAACGTACCGTTTAAAAACTATCTATGCAAGAATATTTTTTCGGGCCTGAAAAGCAATTCAATGACCATGAAACATGTTTTTGTTTATTTGTTGTTTTTGTTTTCTGTACCAGGTATAAAGTTAAGTGCTATTAACGCAGTTATTAGGTGAAGTATATTTTATTCAAACCTGATCACGTTCATTGTACAATCTGCAGCTTTTTACTTTGTAATATGAATCGTTTGAGATTATATTTAGTACAAAAATGTACTAAAACTGGCTACAAGAGGCCCACATTCGATTAGTATCAACTATAAATCAATGATTATGATTGATAGGTCTCATTCGTCTACCATTATATGCCTTCATTTTGAAAAAAAAAAAAAGGTTTTCTTGGAAGGCCTGGAGCTAATTTCTTTTCATCCCTGAGGTTCTAGATATTGGTGTAGGCTTTGTTACCGTAACATGCTGCCATATATGAATTGTTAAACTCAATACACAATCAGACTAACCTAGACTAAACACAATATTCCAATGTTCTAGATGACCACCAATACCAGTAGCCAAATTATTAAGATATTGAATCACTCACTTCAATTGTCATTACTGAAGAATAAATGCAAAATCCAGTGAAACGAGGATTTTTCTAGTTAGGTTCATAATAGACTGATTCATACACTCAGCTGAGAAGGAAAAAGCACCCTCATTGAACATGGGGGAGTTAAACATCCACTTAGATGTACTGGTGATATATAGTGCGTATCACACATTCTTTACTGCAGAAATTCTGCTACTACTAGCTAGATAAGGAAGCATTGGATGAATATTTTATCTTGCAAAATTTCCTAGTAGTCCAGATTATAAAGATCACAACACCCTCTCAGCTGACTCTCTGAATACTTTATGATCATTGTCAGTCATATACATGCTAGTGATCTTCTAGAGATTACATTTACTAGCGCAAACTATCCTAATTATGCAGTAATTCAAAAGCTGTCACTCATTATCCTGTGGATATTCCCTGGAAGGCAAATAATAACACTTCCTTTCAGATAGTAATCATATAATCAGTGGCTGTCCTAACAATCTATTCCAACTGTATCGATTAGGAGGTTATTGACGATCTTTTGGATAACCAACAGTTCTTACTTGTGCCTCTTCTCCAGGTATTTACTTATCTGGATAATTTTGTATAACCAGATAAATAATTTTAGTACTTACCACTGTAACTGACATATTAATAGACTTAGTTATCATAAACGGAGATATAGACATGCCCATTCAGAACCAAGCTGCTTCTGTTTTGCTAGCAATTCCAAAGTCCCACCCTTTCTGCCTACTGTAACATCATTCCTTAACTTAAATATCATAACATCTCTTCTGTCATATGGTGACCTTTCCAAGTTGCTGACATGCAAAATGGTGCAGATCAATAAATGCTGACCTTAACCTACTCCACATATTTTTGTGGACAGTTTGGCAAACTTTTTGTAGGTGATAAACTGTACATCACGTCCACATGTTATTGTAGCTATTGGTAGCCAGCAGTGTTATCCATGCCGCCCTTTAAAGGGCCCCATCAACTCATTTAAATTTCTGCTCCCTCGCCAGTACTGTTCAAATCAGTTGAAACAGACTGGGTCTGGCAGCTAATCTTGTTCAATCAACCAAACGTGTGACTATCTTTATTTACTTTTCTAGTTGTCAGCCCATTTGTCCAAACCATTGGAACATTTGCTCTGGATATAAAACAGTATTAGTGCTGCAATGAGACTTTTCCAACTAGGCTCACTAATTCCAGTGTTTATTGCTTGCCTTGGTGGCGCTAAAAGTATCATAGCTATGACCTTATGATCATTAAGAGATGTGACCTTTTAGGAAACTCCAAAGGCCCCTGCTGCTTTGTCAGTGGTGAGCATCTATCTAATAATACCATACATTTAATTTCTTAATATGGGGAAACATTCCACATCATGCAAGGTAGTTATCCAAAACAACTTCAGCTCTCAGACTATGGCTAGTCTGTCCAGTATTCTCTTTCCAGATTTAGAGTAGGTATATCTTTGTTTTAGAGGCATAGTTGTTTGTCACAAAGTGAAGGAGAAAGAGAGTCAGGAAAAGTCGGGAAACACAAATAAAAAGACCAAAGGGAAAACGGAAGAGATGAGTATTTGTCTGAACAGATTAATTCCTGATCATGGCACAAGAGTAACTTTGTAACTCGCTCTTTGGTATTGCGTGTTAATGAATCTTGTAATAAGAAAACACATGTGTTGATTCACTGTCAACATAACAGCGAAATTTTTATTTACAATACTGACATAACTAGATCATAGAACTGAACATTGACAAAAGTACACGAATATTTGGTAAAATTTAAAATGACTTAATACTGTATTTCATTAAGCCTCACTCTGTAGAGTGATGAATGACTTTTTTTTTACCAACACTGAACTGAGTTTCTCTCTAAGGGAAGCTTTACGGAATCAAACTTATTTAGAAACTCTTTACACTTCATATTACCAGTTTTGTCCTTTTTAATATTTAAATCAAAACGATATGATTGTTGTATGTTCCTATGTGAAGAAAATATCATGTTTTTTGTCGCTAAGACCAAACAAACCAAAATGGAGACAGAAACATTCTAAGTTGCCAGCAACTAGAAACGTTTGACATTCCGAAGAGACAGATTACTGGAGACTACTAGTGGACTCAGCAGTAAAACCAAAGTCTAAAAGTACACATGAGCTTCAGTGAATTTTGTTTCAAAGATATAGAACGGTAGACTTAGTAATAATAATAATATTGTAGAGTTAAAGGGAAAAGTATCAGTTTCATTTGATATTCTATCGTGTTATATATGACATTGATACTATGTCTATTTCTGTTTCAAACTTTTCGCTCAAAGTTACATAAAGTTCAATCTGTCCATAACTGTCTCTAATTTTCAAATTATAAACTAGAGGGAAGAAAGCTAATAAACAGCACCCACCGCCAGTTGTTGTGCTACTCTTGTCTAATTGAATAGTGGGATTTATCCATCACTTTTAAAGCGCTCCCACGGCTCCTGAGTGCGGAATATGTTTTTTCTGCGGAACTTGCTGCGAATCATAAACCCTCACATTTCAAGTCCGAGAACGTTAACCATAGACCATGCTCCACCCATTCAAAGTAACTTTGTAACTAGTTCTTGATGAAAACTTACTATTAAAACATGTTAACATTGAGAAATTGGTGTGAAAGAAACTCGCTGTGTTGCTTCTGCAGTTTGTAGAAAGGGTTAATAGGTAACCATAATTGTCTATTGACATATGAAGAAAAATCAATTAGATGGGAAACAGAAATTTTAAATTGTTTTGTGAAATTTACTCTAATAAAGTTTTGAATAGGTTTTATGCATTTGCCTAATATCTAAGGCAGAATAGTACGAATAGTAATGGATGTTTTTAGGTGAGTACTGTTTTCTGTTTTTGTTGTTCTAGAATCGAATACTCGGCGAACTAGTTCGATACGTGTTTTTAATTTAGAAATTCCACAAATAAATTCAGAGTTGAATAAAAATATACGCAATTTATAAATGCGCCTCTCTAGTAATTATAAAGCCTTGCAAGATTTCTGTGTATTAGTTAATCATGTCTCTCAACTTAAGATTTTTTTAAACTCAAATCTCACCATACGGTGTAACAAGTGCAACCCAATAGCTTGGCACTAGGTGATGTTGATTAATTTACTGAGGAGTTGCTTTCCCTATAATCTGTAACGGATAGCACATATCGCCCTCGTGTTCGTGTAGGTTGCGCGAAATTCGACAAACAAAATACAACTTAAATGTCTTCAGGTGGATCAGCGGTAAATTTATGGAGTTGCAACACAAAAATCCAAGGTTCGATTCTCTCCAGTGGACAGAGTACAGATAGCCCATTTTGTAGCTTGTACAAAGAAAACGTCAACCGTCAATTAACTAAATAGAACGATAATTTGATCCGTCATCTAGTGTCAGCTTTTTTAACTAACAATAACTGCGATATTTCTTCTTTTGTAGAGATTATCACAACCGTTGTTAAAATTAATATTCTTAGTAAAAATGAACTTTTTATTAGAATCCCTGTGAGATTTCAGTTTCTGTTAATTATTTTCCTGCAGTATAATGAAATGATTAACAAGTATTTAAACTTCGGAATAGTTCAATGCTGAAACTTCATTGGAATTGATCGCTAATTATAAAACGGAAGAATTCACCACGTGCAAAGTATGTAAGAAAATAAAATGAACAGCTAGATATGTAACTTTACTCAAACGTCTCTGAAATGACAGAATCTGTTTCAAGTTTTGGTTAAAAAACGTACTGTAGCTTTTGACGCACGAAGTAAAGCTGAGGTATTCCACAGGATTCGACGTCGTTTCATGTTATGTAGATAGTGATGAGGACATTGTAAAATACTGCTAGTGTTTCTCTTGTTATAAAAGTAAAATATTGATCTCAGGTTTAATAACCTTAGATTTCACTTTATTCAAAACGTTTTTAAAGCAACTATATAAAATAAATAAGTATTTGTTCCTAACATTGGAATATATATGACTTATAAACCCAAGGACTATTTTAATTACTATATAAATTAGTTTTGTTGTTTTAATACTGAAAAAGAACCTGAGGAATCACAGATTATTATGATCAGGCTTTTTTTATTATCTCTCAGTTTAAGCAAACATACCTCTAGGCAACATTTATTGCTAAAGAACGCTAGAAACCGGGTTTCGATACCCGTGGCGGTAGAGCACAGATAGCCCATTGTGTAGCTTTATGCTTAACTTTAAACAAACAGACTTACCTACAACACAGTTGCCATGGAGACCAATCGTTTTGAAAGGCGGACGTCACGATTATATTGTCTTCATGAATTTCAACGTGGCTTCGTATATTTTCTACACATTTTTTTTTTCGCTTGCGTCAAAAAACACATATAATGTTTCACTAAGCACGTCAAGTGAAGATATGCTATGTTTGTAACAACTGCATTGCATTTACTGAGGCACTGAAGAAAGTATTCCTTTTTGTCAAGAAAATTAACCTAAATATGATCCATAAATCATTACATGCTGGATGGACTAAAAAATATCGGGAAAGTCAGGAATCCTAACTGTCACTTTATAGTAACTAAGTAACGTCATGTTGCTGAGATATTGGAGATTATATCTCCTGTTATGGAATAAATACATTTTTACCTCGACCTGTAATAGCACTTGTCATTACTAGAAATACAGACTGTCACCTATATAGTGCCCACGCAATAATTCTGTCGGGCGCTGCAGACACAGCTCTTGTTTACCGAGTAGCTTAGTTTTATATTATTGTTTGTTTGTTTTGAATTTCGCGCAAAGCTACATGAGGGCTATCTGCTCTAGCCGTCCCTAATTTAGGAGTGTAAGACTAGAAGGAAGGCAGCTAGTCATCACCACCCACCGCCAACTCTTGGGCTACTCTTTTACCAACGAATAGTGGGATTGACCGTCACCATATAACGCCCCCACGGCTGAAAGGGCGAGCATATTTGGTGTGACGGGGATTCGAACCCGCGACCCACAGATTGCGAGTCGAGTGCCGTAACCACCTGGCCATGCTGGGCCCTAGTTTTATATTAACTCATGAAATTACTTCATTGAAAACACCTGTCCTAACCAAAAATTTCAATGTTACATTTATCGTAACTAAATTACGCTCTTGAGGTGTTGAAGATGTTGTTTTTCTTTCTTATTTAAGATGGCGTTCAGTAGTCTTTAACATTCAGCTTGTAAGTAAAGAATGACGCCATTTTAAAGGTTTTATGGTCGGAAACAAGAAAAGCAGAATTTTCTAGTAATAAAATGAAGAACGGCCATAATTCTCTCCTAGTCTTTGGATATGTCTTAATCAAATCATTTGTCAAGTTTAGTCACGACTTATCAATAATTTATAAGCAGACACTGGTGCACTGTCTGCTGACGTCAATGCGGGTAATAATCTATCGTGCAGTCGATATTGCAAACTCGTAAACAGTACGAAACAAAGCTGACTGAGCTATGCTACTTCGATCAATACCTTCACTGCCAAAACCACTGGATCTCTTAAAAACAAGCAGTAAAGTTTTGTTGTCTAACGTTTTTATATAGTATATAAGCTACTCAGATAGCAGCTAATTGGACAATTATGTACAAAACTTGAGTTTATACGAGGTATTTATGCGTGTGTGTGTGTTTATACACATGTACATATATATTTGACTCTAAAAGGTATCCTTCATTGCACAGCACAAACGAATTATATAAACTACTACGTTTTTATTCACAGGTTAAAAAGAAAAGAGAAGTGATAGTAGGTATTGTTAAAATCTCAATTTCAAATTTCACAATACATTTTATATAACTTCACTCTTCTATTTTATAATTAATTTCCTCAAATCTTTTATACATAGAATTTAATTTTTGTTAAACAATTAAAATGTGATCCAATATCATTTTCCATGTTTACCTGTAAAATAGATTTTAAAGTAATTTGTAGTTCAACATTACTTAAAACTCGTGACATGGCAAATCGTAACAGTACTTGTAAAATTAAAAGAATAAAAATAATTCGTATTCGTATCATATATTCAATGTCATATTTTAATATTTGCTTCATAATATTTATAAATATGTTTAATCAATTTCATTTAATCATCCATGTAAAGCTATTAAACCTATAATTAGCTTGAAATATATTCCTTGCCGAACGTTGTATTTTACGTTCTACATCTTGCCTTTGTATTGTTACTCAGATCATTTTCCATACGAAAAAAAACAAAAAAAACTATCGTGTTCAGAGATTTGCTGTTGGAATTTATGTAACGGCTGATGAAACTGATGTTCGAAATGACATATTTACTTCTCACAGAAACATTTATTTCTATCAAAATAAATTGTAAGGCTGCTGATAATCGCAATCTTAGCCAACTACATCATCTTAAAAGGTCGTGGGTTTATTGCATTAATTAAAAATATTTTGATGTTCGCCTGAAAGACTAAAAAGAACGTCATCTACTTGTACTGATTTCTAGTCAGATTTTATGTCCATGAAAACAATACCTATTAATGTTTTTATTCTCCGTTAACGTAGATAAAAATATAGGACATCCATCGCAACGTAATATCACATTGTTCTGTTTGCATTTTATTATTCAAAATATTGACGTTATGAGGTGTAGACTGGTTGAAATTACATTTATCTTAACCTTTACAGTCCTTAACCCATGCACAGGATAGAATTGAATGCACAAACATCGTACAGGTATGGTAGAAATATATTATAACAAAGCTACCGATTATCTGTTGACGTTTCTAGTTTTGGGCTACAGGCCAGAGGAAAGACAACCAGTCAGGAACACTCTATCATTCACACTAAAGGATTGACTGTCACTCAAGTACCTCAATGTTGTGTCTAGCGATACTTCTCGTTATCGTGAAAAACGAAGGCAAAGAAAACCGTGGAAACTGATTTTTAATCTTCGTTAAAAAGTAATGTACATGTTATGTATTACAATTTCGAATGGTCTGAAACCGAGCTAAATGATAATTTAAAATTAATGGTTAAATAAATGTCGACATATCTCCAATTTATGATATTTGCCAACAAGATTGATATACACAGTTTTCTTTTTTTTAATACAAATATATTTTAATATACAAACAATAATACAATTTACAATAACAGTTATTACAAACAGCTACTATAAACAATGATTTATATACAAAAGTTCCACAAACTTACAAGCAATACAAAGTCTTATTTCTAGGCTGGAACTTCCTTGATATCTTATCGAAGGTTCACGATGAGTGAGTTGATTTCGAGTTGACGTAGGTACATTTCACTTAATAGGGAGCAAGCTAGCTCTATAGTTCTCGTTGATCACACGCCGATTACAGGTCAATTTTATTTTTACCGCTGAAGTTATATAATATCTTCATAAACGTAGTAATGTCCGATATGAATCCACTGAAGTTAAGTGGTTTGTAATTTTCGAAATTTATAAACGTTCCTGGTCAAATATCTGAAGTGCCCGATTAATAAGCGTTAATCACAGTTATAGCTTTCGAAGTTTATAGCACACCAATTACAGCAACCCAATAATAGATACTGTTGGTTATATTTATAGGCGTGTGGAGAGTTTCTCGAAATTTCACTTTTACGTAACAATACTGACACTAACACTAGCGCTTACGTACACACCTATATTGTTGATTCTTACACTCGAGAATCTTCTACAAATCTAGAGAATAGAGAGAGTTTCGCAATACATATCTAACAGTATACGTTATATACATTTCTAAATATAAATTCAATTTTAGCAAACATCGATTTTAAAATAAATATATATATATATAATAATAAATCCGTCACATACTTTAAAGTTTGAAAAATAATTTACTATAAATAATAAGTAACTTGTTGCAGATTCTTAGTGAATAGCTCGAAACCAAAACCTTAATATGCAACTTTACAGAAATATACTTCAACACATTAACACGTTACCTGCTGTGAATTACAACTGGTTTACTCAAAGGTTACGATGAGTAATATGCTACATAATCTTAATGTGTAATTTACTACAAAATTATATTGAGAGTGTTTTATAAAACCGAAACGATTAAATCCAAACTCTATTAACAGCCTATAAAGGATTAATAGCACATGACATTTTTAATCTGAACAACACCTTACGTGACACGTGGTTAAGAGGGAGACTACAAGGCTAGAGCAAAGCCCTCCCTAAATTAGAACTGCTTACTAGAGGGGATTTTGTATTTGTATTATATATTTATTTATGACAAAGCTAATAAAACTCTCTGTCTCTATCCCTAACTTTGAACTAATGACAGAGAGAAGACAGCTAGTCAGCAGCACTCTACCACCAACCAGCCACGCTCAGGGACTGGCAGTTACACTTATTACGCACCCACAGCTTAAAGTGTGGGGAATATTTTATGGTATCTCGCAGATTCGAATCCGGCTCACCAATTTTGAAATCCAGAGCTGTACCTCAGGGCCAACCCACGTCCTAGCAGAAATATATTTATCTATCAATTGATTAATCTAATATATAATACAAACAGTATTATTTGTTTTCGTTTCCTTTTGTACCGAGAAAATATGTAAAGAAAACGACAAAATATTAAGTTTTACTAACATACATATAAATGGTTATAAGAACAAAGTGTGCAGAATTAAGAAATATGAGTGTATGTATAAGTATGTATGTGTCTATATATATATATATATATATAATTTGACGAATTCTTGATAGATGGCGCAAGTAAAGTTAGATGCCAGATTACGTTACTTACGTGCAAGCATATGAGACTGAACACGGATAGATTACGCGGAGAGTGTGACATGCGATGGTGTAGTTAATATTTTCATTGTCAGTATAGTATCAAATAAACTCAGCCACAGATTCCAGGGAAGCCAAAATTAAGGTTGGCGTGAGAAATATATTCTCTTAAGCGTTTTTCACGAATATGGCTCAACCAGTCCTAGTATATTACTGTTAGAACTCGCTACTAAATTTCGAACTTTATGTTCCAGAAAACTCGAATCTAACGTTAACTTAAACGTATTAAAATATTTTAATGACTTATAAAGTGTCAGATTTTTCCAATGAGAACTAGTGACAGTGCGTGTGACGATCTGTTCCTTTTTTACGTTCGTGTGAAGTAGGTTTAGATTGACTATTCAGACTCAGAGTGACTTGGCGTTTTTAAGAATTAGTCGTTTAATTGTGAATTTAATGCTTCACTTGTGGTCTCCAACATCGATGTTTGTTTCGGATTTTGGTTGAACGTCTTCATCCTGGGTAAGAGTAACCTATTAAGTTTTAATGCTAACGTTTAAGAATTATAAAATGGTACAGAAAATAGGTAATGATAATTAGTGGGATTCTTTTATGGATCGGATTCGTAAGCTTAAATGTTCGTGTAAAGAAAGTTGAAGCTTACGAATCCGAAATTATTTATACGAAATTATTTTGTACTTTTAATATCATGATCAACCTTAGAATAGACAATTTTAAAAACAGTAAAATTTCAACGTTTCAGCCCATAGGAGCGGCCATCTTCAGGCAATGCACAATTAATAACAACTGTATTTAATATGACCACAATTGTTTCAAATGATTCCAAGTATTTAATTATTTTGATATAATACTAGAAAACTGTATTAAAACCATCATACTTATATCTTTTCATCAAATCCTATTTGTGTTAGTTTTGTAAATATAGATATCTAAATGAACACTCAAAAATAAAAACATAATAATAATAAAACACTAAAATACTTGAAAATCCACACATAATTCATGTATTGACAGCCCTTTTAACAGGCGTTGTATTTCTTTAAGGGTTAGCTGTCACATTATATGCTTGAAGCACTTTCTGTCTGCTCTAACAAAATATTATTTCTAACTAGTTCATTCACTAGGTACTGTTGGGTTGTCTGTCTCTATAAAAGGTTGTTATCTCGAGACTGAGATTAAGCCTCCCTTCAAAGATAAGTAATGTTATTGAGTTATTCAGTCTTGAGATTCTACAACTTAAAATATCTTATTCGTATGGAGCATGTCAGTCATACAAACATCCTTTCTATTCTGGGGAGGGGGGCATTGGAAATAGAAACAAAAAAATTAATTTTGTATTTGAATTCAATACATAATTAATCAGGGACGTAAGTAAAGTTGTCACCAGAATTGTGATGTTGTTTCCTACTCTTCATTATCATAAGTAGGCGTAGCACATTAACTTAAAAGTGAAAGAAGCGTAGCTTCGCCAGAGGATAAGATGTATGTTCACAAACGACTAAAAACGTTTCGTCAAGACTTGTGTTGAAGGTCTTTTCCTACATGGTCTTACATTTGAGAAGTCTTAGGAGGATTAGTCTTTATATGAGATTTGAATGAGCTTTACAAATAGTTATCTGTACTGATTAGTTATAATTTCTTCCACACCTACCCAATTGAACTGTAATTGTAGATATTTCAACTGTGGCAGCTTCACTAATCCAGCTGAATTTCAACAGTGACTCCTTTCCCAATCTTGCTAAGTTTTAACTTTTGGTTATTTAAATGTATCCTGGACACTTTGTTATAAATTAGTCCTATAGAAAGTAAAAAATTCTTTTTATAAAATACATACCTTATGCCCGAAAACTGAATTCAAATAAAGGAAGATTATGTAGTATGAACTCTGCTGTTAGTGTGAGTAAAAGTTTCTTTGGTTGAGTAAAATAAAATAAGTAGATCATTTTGACAGGTTTCGCTTACCATATAAAACTCGTCATCTTCAATATGAGTTTAATCGTTTCTGTGTACTTTCTGAATAATGCTTTAGTAGTTTACTTTTGCAATACGCCACATTGGAAGTGTACATTTACTAAATGTTGATAATTGTATTGTTGAACTCCAGAACTGCTCTTTCACTAAAAACCAACTACACACTCAAGTCATTTGTATGTATATGAAAATAAAACACGAAATTATTTGTATATCATCTAAAGGAAAGACAACACATAAATAACAAATCTACACCGTCGTTTATACATAGATATAATGTATATGCATTTGTTTCAATGAACATTTTATTAAAGCGTAAAATAACGTGCTTGATATGTATTTGTTTTATTCTTTTCGGCAAATATTACATATATAATTTCAAACTTTTTACTTTTTTCATTTTCGTACTTAATGTTGTCTGGAGCTTAATGTTATGGAGATCAGGAATAATGATATTTTGGTTACAAATTAAAAAAAAAGTAAGTTTTGAAGTATTGCTACACGAATTATCTGTTGTAAATTTGGCAGCTGAGTTATTTGGAGACACTGATCCAATATGGAAAATTTATAATGATAAATTTTTAAATGTTCGAGATAAACATATAGAAAAAAAAAGGTGACTGCAAGTAAAAAAACTCAGGTTGGTTCACAAAGGGATAAAATCAAAGAAAATATAAGAAATTTAAATTGACTGGTATGACGGGAGATTTAAAAGATTATAGAAGATCAAGAAAGCTAGTGAAACAAAGAAAATTAGGACATCGAAAAGTATGTATGAAAATAGGTTGGCTAAATATGTAAAACTAACAGTAAGTATTTCTTTAAGTACATCAAGGGTAAACAAAATGTTAAGGTTGGGGTAGGACCCTTGAAGCCTAATAAAGGAATGCTTGTATCTGATGGTTGTGGAACGGCTAAGTTATTATGTTTTTTCTTCTGTTTTTGCTAATGAAGATTTAGACAGTATTCCTCATCTTGAACAGTTGATAGATGAAGGTAGGGTCGGACAATATATGTATGATTGCATTAATTCTAAGATTTAAAAAAAAAAATTGGGAAGTTTAAAAAATAATAAGGTTCTTGGGCCAGATAATATTTCTCCCAAGGGTTTTGAAGGAAGTTAGGAATTGGATATGTGAGCCACTTGCTATTATTTTTTGTAAGTCCTTGAATTGTGGACAGGTGTCATAGGATTGAAAGTTATCTAATGGCACTCCTCTTTTTCAAGGGAGGTGATAAAAATTGTTCCAGTAATTATAGGCCTATTAGTGGGAAAAGTTTTTGAAAGTTTGATAAAAGATGCTTTGTATAGGTCACTGGTTAGACCACGTTTGGAGTATTGTGTTAAGTCTTGGGCTCCTTATCTTAGGAAGGGTATTTAATTGTGGGAAAGGATTCAGAGGAGGGTTACTAGAATGGTGCCTGGGATGGAGTGGTTGTCGTACGAGGAGAGGTTAAGATATCTAAAATTGTTTTCTCTTGAAAAAAGAAGAGTGAGAATGGATCTGATTGAGGTGTTTATGATTGTAAATGAATTGATAGTGTTGATGAATAATATTTTTTTTTCATATTTAATGGCGAGAATAGTAGGACTAGAAGACAATCAATTTTGGCAAGGTAGGAGACAGTTTTATTTTTCTAATAGGGTTGTTGGCCTGTGGAATGGGTTGCCTTCAGATGTTGTGGAGGTAGTAAATTTAAGTGAGTTTAAAAGAAAGCTTGATAACTAAATTAATGATAAGGGCTATCTTTAATATTTTTTTCACTCACATTTAATAGTTTTAGTTAAATTTGGAAGATGAAACAGCCGAGATGGATCAATAGGTCCCTTGTTGTCCCTAAACATTATTTTATGTTAAATTTATTTGTGTGTGTATGAAAGATGTGTTAATATAATGTTCATTCTTTATTGTTTACAATTGATGTTTTACACACCACTTTCTCCGACTTGAATATATATGTGACTGAAGAAATTGGAGGATTGAATATTAACACTATTTATACTGAAAACAATTTTGAGCAGTTTTAAGTTATAAGTTTTTGGGCGATTTAAAAAATACATTTCGAAACACAACAAGTCATAACCAAATGTTCTGTGACTTCAATAAAATATTAACATTTATACATCTCATAAAAGTCTAGATTAAACAAACAAGTTCCACGCATTCTTAAAACATTTTTTAGAAAACATGAGAAAAACGCAAGTTCACGTTAACAGCTTAGTGAGTAATGATGTCTACATAGAAATAAAGTTGTGTTTATACGGCGTATTAAATATTAAAACAGTGATAATTTAAAAATGGCAGGCTGTGTAGTAAATGGAAAGTAAACTATGAAGTTCACAGCGTATTTTAGAAACAAATGCTTTCACTCTCGTGTTTTACCTATAGAACTAGATATAAATAAATTAAATGCGTAACTCAACGCCTTTCTACACACTAGTCAATGGACGATTATTAACAAAATCTAATACTGTAGATATTGTGATACTTAATACCATTAGTTGGTGAAACTAATCAGTTTTGAAAATTATTGCAACTTCTAAGTAGACCATATAGTTTTGGGAAAACATACAAATAATATCAATGTGCAAAGCAGTAATATGACAGCAGAAATATTGACGTAGACAAATTTATAGAAACCTCACAATAGACGTTACTCTCAAGGTTGTAAATAGCGAGACCATAAAAATTGAATTGTTAATTCTTTACAGGGTATCATTAGACAGTGTTTCAGGAATCTGTAAAGTGCATTTCTAAACATAATTTTACTGTTGTATAAAAATGTTGAGTAAATTTCGTATACGAATTTCAAACTTGCTACCTAAAACATTGTAAGAGTCTTTTGTGAGATCACCTTTATGGTTGTTAGGGAAGATGTCAAACAAAAGCCTTACATAATGTGGGTTTCCAACTTGTAATTGAATATAAGATAATATAATTTTATAGTACAGTATCATCGTTTCTAAGATTTAATTTTGAAATAAACAAGTTAGGAAAGTATATGATGTGGTATAATCTTTTTATTGTGTCAGAATTTTCTAAAAGAAAAGTAAAATTTAATAACTACTTTCTGGGTCATTCTAAATTAAAATTTTGAAAACCCGTGTAGTTGCACCGAATTTCATAATATTAAGTTGTTAGGAGTAGTAGATTCATGAAGGGTTTGTTTGTGTTCAGTTGAGCTGTAGTCTAGATGAAAGAGGGTTTTAGATCAAACTTGTTGTTGTATTTAATATTGTCAGCGAATATTTCAAATAGATCTAATTAAAAAAGAGTGTGTTTAATAATTCCTAATTTTTTACTAACCTCCATTTTTCATACTTTTATGATATCTCATACATACAGGATAAGTCAAAGCCCTGATCGCTCCTATTGTTGTGTAGTAGGTTGGAATACCGAAAATTTACTGACATAAGGTGTTTAGGCATATTGGGGGCCATTTCTTACTTTACACAATGTCATGATATAAAGGTCAAATTACAGCGAAATAATTTTGATTTAAAAATTATGATATTTACGTGAAATCCATATGAAAAGCAATGTTTATAGGGTAATTATCGACACGCGCTAGAACTTTTCGTAATAATAGATTTTACTACAGGCTGATAGTCCAGAGATAGCCTGTGATTGACTTTGATTTGACCTTTATATCATGACATCATATCAAAAAAAATTACCCGAAATCTGCCTAAACATCCTATGTCAGCAGATTTTCAATATTACACATTACTTAAAAAATATTAGGAAAATCGGGGCTTTGACTCACCCGGTATAGAAAACTGACAATGTCTTAAATCCCGGAGCTAAAGAAATGCGACTTTTTGAAATGGCCTACTATAAAAGTATCAATAACATATCTTTGTTACCGTTTTCTGAGACGTTTGATGTTCTATTCAATTGTGCACATATGGCCCGTTAAATATTTTACTGATAGTGATGGCGTTTTGACATTTAGGTATTTCAGTGTAAGGATTTGTTAGTTAAAATGTTGTCTAAGGTACAGTTGTGATTACTTAATCCTAGAACGGTGCAAACTAACTGGCAAAGGATGACAAGTTTTGTGTTACTTGCACCTATCTATAACCTCAAATTAACTAATTTATGTAACTTTTTTATTGATTTTTCTTAGTATGGTATATTTCGTAGTGTTGCTAATTTCTGAGAAGTGACTTGTGAGACGATGGCTTGAGTATTTTAAAATAAGCACAAATATTTTATTCATCAGTTTGTTTATTTCTAGAAGCAGTGGCGTACGCAGCATGTCACAGGCTCCACAGCCAAAAATAGTCGAGCCCCTTTACCGCATCTTCGGCATTTCATGGCAGTGAAACCATTAACAATCTTATCAATGTTCTCTTCTCTTCCTCATGCCTGTTCTTTGCTCAACAAAACTAATTTTGATAGTCTTTCTTGACACATTTTACTTGTTACATATGTTTTAATTAGATTAGATTTAGAAAACGATCTCTCAGCAATAACAAAGATGACAGGAATGGTTAAAAAAAACTGGCTGTGCAAGTGTTAGGAAAAGAAGGCGTTAAGTCAGTGTTTTCAACAACGAAGAGGCTGGTTATCTCTTTGACTGAACTGATTTTATGAATATTATTCCTATGAGATGTTCGGAAACTTAATATATGACTTGGAAATGATGGCGATTTGTCACTGCTATATGCTTTCTAGAACTCTTGTGCTTTGGCAAAACTCATTATTTGTTACAGACATCAGAATTTCTGGTTGTATAGGATTCCAAATCTTTGTATAATTGCGTCCCTGCCATAGAACCGGTTTACGAGGTGCTACGTTACATTGTCCAAACAGGAAATAAACGATGTAATTTTGAAATTTCGCTTGTCTTCTGTTAAGCTCTGATTTTCATTCAAATCATCAAGTTGCTTTTTAAGTTTTTTGGAACCTCCTTTTTTTAAAGTTTACAGTAAATGCCCCACTTGAATGCAAGAGAAACCGCAGTCTCGCTTGCATTCTCAACTTCATTACTATAGCTGTCAATGTTTCAGCGGTACTTTGAATCCATTTTGCGGCTTTTGTGAGATCAAATTATTGTCGCTGTAACATTTTAGAGACACCATTGATAGCTCCTAGAATTTTGCATTGAAGGACTACAAGGAAAAGAAACTGGAAACATTCAAGTTTTTAAAAGTCCCATTGCTTCAGAAATTTTATAATTTATTCCTGACAAAAGAATGATTCTATACATTGCTTTTTATATTATATTTCTTAATTATCATTAGTTTTTGCATTGTAGCAATAACAAACATTGAAAAAAAGGCTTTTTGGACTGTTGAGCTGCTTTAACCTATTAATTTTATTGAATTACTTCTACCCTTATCTTGTAACCTTCCATCATCCCTTTGTCAATTATACTTCGTCAGAACGCTATTCCCTATAGCAAGTGACTTTATTATGGGATATATTGTTTGCTACTTTGTGTCACTGTTGTATATAACTTATTTCACTGTACATATAATAACGCGTCGTATTCTAATAAGCCTACTAGGAAACTTTGGAAAGGCGGCAACCAAATCAATCCATAATAATAATTCCAACAGTTGACGTTTGGCATCTTAATAATGTATATTTTTATTTACATTTTTTTCAGGTTTAATTCCGTGAATAACAAGCATATTTTCACATAGATATATTTTTCAATGAACATGTTAATTTCCAGTGCATGTTAAACAAACAAGTTATTCGTTTTAAACAAAACGTGCTTACAGAATTGATAGAATCCTGTGAAAGATGATGAGAATACATATCTTGTAGGGTTTATTAAATTTTGTGCAGCCTGTAATATTTACTGAATCCAGAGCAAGATACAGGTATAAGTATACCGGATCCTATACGATCTTATGAAGGAGTCTGTCTTACATTTCAATCAGGAAAGAAATACAACATGTAACATGTACAACACTACACATTAAGTCAATGGAGATATGTGATTATCACTCTGCACTGTATTGAGCTATAGTATACTACACTAAACTTTATTGTATTATACTTTATTATATAATGCAGTTTATTAGTATATTACTGATGCATGTTTAACTAAATTTCAAACTAGAAACATCGATGCAATAAATCCGTAAACTCACTGACAAGTCTTAATCCCAAAATAAAATTTGAAATTGCTGCTTTAACATAGATCTACATATAATATTTCCAACTTTATTTCCTCATGAATTGAATGTCATTACACACATATTAGCTTTATGTATTCATTAAACGAAATCGTCATTATGTGAACCAAAAAGAGATACAGAGATACATCGACACCATTAAGCCAGTCAAGTACAGGAAAGACTAAAAAACGTGTTATTTCAAATGGCTTAAGTTTATTTATAAAGTCATATTACAATACACCTCGCTCTGAATAAAAGTTAAAAAAATACAGCAATTTTCTTTCTTAAACATTTCTTTAAGTCTTTAATATATTGTTCGGGCTTATTAACTCTCTCGCCACGGGCAGGTCAAAGTGCGCATGTCACGCCATTGCTCTGAAAATTATAGTCTAGCTAACAGCGGCGTTACAAGTGAAAGGTTTCATAGAAAGTAATTATGCAGCTGTATGAATAGTCACTGTATGTATAGACACATAATACGTTCGCATCATTCCCAGTTTTTGTTATCGTTTAATAAACATTCCAATTAACGATTGCAATAAGTTTCTTTCGTAGTTTAAATTAGGAACAATACTTTCTTTATTTCACAGTATTTGTTACTTATCCCGAATTTTCCCACGCAATATGCTTTATCAACAAGTAGAGGGAAAATAACTTTCGAAGTGGTCTTCCCTTTATTCTACGCTCAGTGTCATAGCACCATTGATGTGTAATGCTCGTGAATAGTGTAAAAAAAACGAACCAAATGTAGAGCAGAAGAGTGTCTCGAATACTTTGTTACTCTCACTACTTTCTAAATAAAGATCAAGTTGCACCAAACCCTAAAAACATGTGATTCTTCTAACCTGAAATTTGTCCTGGTAGGAAACGGAAACTAACGTGTTTACTGGAAACAATTTCAATAACACCCCTTCCTGTACTTGTTCAATTGTGATGATACCATAGGGATTACAATTACTTACGAACCTTTTAAAACATGTATCATTAAAGTGGTCAACATATTTCAACTAATACACAGTAAAACCTGAACAGCTCATAATTATTAGATTATTTCACCTATCGATATGGTCTTGTAAAAGCTATCAAACCAATCACCAGATGACATGCGTGGCACAAAATTAATTACATTTGTCAAGAGCAGTAGTGGGATGTTTCAGTCTCCCTTCGTTTTTGTGGCTATATATATATATATACATTGCGAGAGCTTTGCGAAACCAAAGCTATCATTTGTATTTGGCGTAATAGTCTTTAGCTAGTCGTTTAATTGGGCACCTTTTTTTTCTACAAAATTGAATTTCATCTGAAATCCCAAACCTTGTCAGTGAAACGAACGCAATAGCCAATTCTAAAATAATAATAAAAAAGAATCAATTACAAATGAAAGGCTTCTATCATTTAGGAATACCGCAGTGGTACATGCAATCATGTTGTATCACTTTACAAAGCATTTATTTTTCGTCGCATACATAGTATACGTATAGCACACATTTCATATTATCGTGTTGTTTTCAGAATCAATTTCTTTAGTTCGGATTGAAAATTTACAAATGTTCATGTAAACACGTACTCTTGTGTTACGTATTACCAAGAAGTGTCATTAACAGAAAAGAATGTCTTAACTGATTATGTTAATCTGAAATGCTGCAAATTGATTATGTTGTTGCTGATTAACGTGAGTTTGTTTGTTTTTCTTATTTTTATCTGTGTGTATGTGTGATTGTACGACTGATAACACAGGCCTGCGAATTTAAACTTCATAAAAGTTGTTTTGGTTTTAAAAACGGATTTTCCATAATTCAGCTACGCAGATTTCGAAAATAATATTCTTTTTTTACTATCACGTCAGGATTTTTTACAAATCGAGAAGAAAAAAACTCTGACTTATATGAAATTATTATTTCGTCTACCACAATGAACATTTGTTATTATTATGTGTGTTAACAAAAATAGAAACAAACTGAAGAAAAGGGAAGAACATTGATGTCGAACGAATATGCATCCCCATTCATCCTGATTTTTTGTGTGAAAGCTACGTCTTTTAGTCTCAAAACTATGTGGTCTTTCTTTTATGTATTACGTTATGACGTTTTGTGAAAAATATGTACCCGATAGAGAAAAATGGATATTATTTTGGATTCAGCATACAGGAATTATCGTAGAACATGTAAAAATTTCAAGATAATAAAACCATCGCAGATCTGTATAATTTAATACTTTGACAAGGGATTGTTTGTAATTAAGCGTAAAGGTACACAATGGGCTATCTGTTCTTTTCCCACCGCGGATATCGAAGCCCAGTTTCTAGCGTTGTAAGTCCACAGACATACCGCTGTGCCACTGGGGGGCTTGAGAATGGAAATTCTACAGCAAGTCGAATAATGACCAGCTTGCACCCGATTGGCTCAGCGGTAAGTGTAATAGATTATTTACGCTAAAAACCGGGTTTCGAAAACCGTGGTAGGCAGAGCACAAATAGCTTATTGTGTTGCTTTGTGCTTAAGAGCAAACAAACAAATTGTCCAGATTATAGAATAGATTAACGTTTCGTGTTTTGTTATTGTCGGGGAATTTAATCATTCGCTTATACTTGGTTTTAATGAGAAGTACACAAGCCACCACCCCCCACCCCCCGATTTTTTGTTATTCGTTATTGGTTTTAATAAGAGGTACACAAGCCACCCCCCGATTTTTTATTCGTTATTGGTTTTAATAAGAGGTACACAAGCCACCACCCCCACCCGATTTTTTGTTATTCGTTATTGGTTTTAATGAGAGATACCCAAGGTACCCCCCTTTTGTTGTTATTCGTTAACGAGATATCTCTGAATGCCGTATAAAATGTGTTCACAAAGACATTGATCCTCTCATACGTCACTGAACAATTTAAAGAAATATTATAAATGGATAAGTTCTATCAGAAGTCCTAAAAACACAAGATCCGGAAAGATGTAGCAAAATTGCTTAAAATGCTGAAAGAAATCTATATTGCAAATGTTATACATAATAACTATCGTTTTATTTCAAACACATTTCTATATGGGAACAACTTTTAAATTGAACCATTTCTCCTGTTTCTTAATTTGGTTTTGAAACACATTGTTTAGAAATTATTACAAATAATAAGCATTCATGTGCTCGTATATGTCATTTAATAAGAATATAAAAAACTCGGTACACAGTAACGTCAATTCATATGTACTATGGAAAAAAAATCGATAATTTTTCCACTTTACAGATATAAGCTAAGTTTTATAAGAATGTGACCGCTGAAGTTTTCGGTATGAAATAAATGAGAGAGGTCGTGACTACGTAAACAGAAGTTGTAACCAAATATATATATAAATGAGTTTTGTTGACAATAAAATTCTATATTTGTTTATCCAAAAATGCTACAGATTCTTGTCAATGTCTATCGATACAGCAGTTTAACGAAGGATTGTTTGCATATATAACATTTTTTTCTTTATTCCATTGTGAAACAGGCATTGCGTTAGTCACAAAATATATGAACATAGAAACCTACAAACATAAGCTTAGCGAAAACCATAGCAACGCAGGGACCGACAACGTACAGCTTAGACGTACCATAGGCCAACGTAGAAACAAAAAGCATCCGCTTAGAGCAAATTCTAAAAATTATAAGAAGTTACAAGTGAAAGTAAAGAAGAATGCACTACAGTGGCGTACATGTTGCCATAGCAACTATGTCATTGCTTCGGGGCCTGAGGTGGGAGAAAGGTTGCAATAAATATATAATGATCTTTCTTACCTTAGGCACACACAAATAATTCACAGTCACCTTTTGTCAAAAGTCTACAGAGAATCAACATTAGTCAATCAGGATCGATAGGACTGTTGGGTCTGATTGCTACGGGACTTATACCACAGATTTCTATATTTTTAATTCCCATCGAAACCCACTGGAAAGCCCGATTTTCTAGAGGCATGTAGTGGATGAAGTGGAGCTGCTAGTATGACGTGTAAACAAAGCATCGTACTTTCTGTCTAGCAAACTCCGCTAAAATCCGGGTTTCGATACTCGTGCTGGGCAGAGCACACATAGCCCATTGTGTAACTTTGTGCTTAATTACAAACAATGTGCATCTAACACAAAAGATTAATATTAACTCAGACCTGGACAATGAACATTTAGCACAAAACACTAACATTATTCGCACGCCCTTAAAATGTACGTTTACTTTAAGACTACCTGACAAAATATGTTTAAGAGTTAGCTAAGAAGACAAAATGAAATATATTAGTTTACTAAATATAATGAAAAAATATTAAATATGTTACAAAACTTTCCTATTGATAAGTCAACGCTTTTGGTTTTTACAATTTAGTAGATCAAGAAGAAAAGTTTGTAAAATGACAGTAGTTGTATTCTCAAAGTTTGTATAGTTCTTGTTTTATACAAAAGTTCCGTGAATTTCAGAAGAATTGTGGTATTCACTTGGGCCATCAACTAATATTTATCACTCTTTATACTGGTCAATTATTGGTAACAAACCAGTCCTTGACCTTGTGAGCCAAAAAACACTAATTAGAAGTAGAGGATGTGTTTGGGAAATAGTTATACATAATACTTTGTAGGACATGACTTAATATATCATGGCAAAAAGTGGCAAAACTGCCATTTGGAAATATCGCCTAAGCACGATTGGATAAAAGATCACCACAACAGCTCTAGAGCAATGTCGTTAAATGTTTTTATAACCTGAACCTACTGTTACGTCTCCGTTTGTTAATTGATTTTCTGTAACTTCGTTCCGACGAAACTTAAGCGAAACAAGTCCTTTCTTAATAAAACTGGTTTATTCTTTCCGAATATAACTTTACCGATACACTCAACTTCAACAATCGCGCTATAACAAACGCTATAACGAACTTCAACAATACTCTGACTGCAGATCAATTACTTACTGTCTACACACACATTATCCTTCCGTCACGTTGTCATCCTCTTTTATATACCAGACTACCCTATATCTAGTAAATACTAGAGCATTCGCCAAGGTACAGGATAGTTCTAGAAAATAGGTGGCGCCACACCAGTCACGTGACCCGCTGACGCAACACTACCATGCTCTAAACATACATTAAAATCTTCGTGCTATGTGTGGCTGTCATTCGGAAATATTACCTAAGTGCGATTGGATAAACGATCACCATAACATGTAATTTATACTCTAGAGCAATGTCGTTAAAAGTTTCTATGAGCTGAACCTACCATGTTCTAGAAGTACATTAAAAGCATGATGTAATCCATGTACATTTTTTTGTTCAGTAATAGGAATACACCGTGTAACATCTTTATCGTAAATGTATTGTTCTATATTGCTTCGTAGTTCCGACACCAACCTTTACGTGTGGATTACTATAAAAGAGGAATACACAAGAAAGTCTAGCACCGAAATGAAGACACTTTTCCCCCCAGAAGATACCACTAGTCTAGGTGCCATTTCTTCAGTCTTATCATGTTTTAAAAGCATTGGAGGTAAGTGAATATTTAATTATGATAATAACCAATATCCTGATTACAGGTACAAGTAGTTGTAGAAAATTGAGAGAGCCACAATGAAGTTTTTAAAGTTTCATTGTGGAACAAGAAACTATTGTTACATCTCCGTTTGTTAATTGATTTTTCCGTAACTTCGTTCTGACGAAATTTTAACGACACAAGTCTTTACTTAATAAAACTGGTTTATTCTTTCCGAATATAACTTTACCGATACACTCAACTTCAACAATCGCTATAACAACGAACGTCAATAATACTTCTGACTGCAGTTCAATTACTCACTCTCTATACACACATTACATTATCCCCTCTTTTATATATACCAGCCTACCCTATCTAGTAAATACTAGAGCATTCGCCAAGATACGGGATAGTTCTAGAAACAAGAGGGCGTGAGAATTGTCACGTCATCTCGATGGCGCAACACTATTATTGTGCAAGTTAGACATTTCACAAGCAACTATCATATAGGGACTGTTTTGATTATCATAAAAGTGAACTAAATGTAGATTATATAAATAATTAAACTCCGAGAATTTGAAATATGGATAGATGGTATGGACACTTAATGGTTATTGTTAAAATGTGTTTAAGGACGTTACATTTGAACTTTTAAAAACGATACAAACACATCGTATAATAATAATTTGTAAAATCGTATCATTTACAAGTCGAATGTTGTAACTTTTTTGTATTGTGTATTGTTAAAAAGTAATAAGTAATAAGTTCAATTTAATATAATTTTGCATTTCATCATAAAGCACTTGCAAGAAGTTAAGACTTTACGTTTCATAGCTTATAAATTATCTACGTATGACTAGTTTTATTGCACTAAGCTTATGAATTGTATACAGGAGACGTAGGAGGTCGGTTACTCAGAAAACAGCTCAGAACACATCTGAATGTTTGAGAGACTGTATCGGAAAAATTCCAAGATCATTGTATTTGCCTTAGCACAAAATAGTGTTTATTATTGTCAGCATTGGAGAATATTCGGTGTTGTTTGTCTGTGAACGAACAATAGTATACTCAACAAAATTGACACCAAGATATTTTAACACATTTTGTATAGTTAGTACTAATGTGATCAACTTGATACCGGACTCTTTCGTTGAACCGCGTTTGTTCAATAGTTAGTCGGCTGTTAACTCCATGGACACTTACATATCGTGTGGAATTGACATTTATAAAAAAAAAAAATTGTAAGACTAGTAAAGGAGTCAAGACAACAGGTTAAGATCAACCCTAAAGTGTTAACTTAAAGAAAATGATCAAAGGATATGATCAACAAAATATTCATTTGGCTTTTATTTCGCACGCACATATTTTCTAGAAGAAACAACCTTCTGGTCACAAAACAGAATTTACATTATTTAAAGCATTCAAAGAGATAGGATTTAGGTCTTATTCTGAATTTGTGTAAATAATCTTGATTTTTGTGTTACCGTCTGTTTGTTTTGTAGTTAGACCAACACTCTTTTTCTCCATGTGCATAAGTACTACCAGTTTCATGAAACATGGGATGACAATAATCAACTACCTCTGGCAAACTTTCACTTCTTGATGGTTATCCGTGTATCTGTATGAATATATATATAAAGAAAAGCTTTGCTCCTTTATATACGTACAAGTTAAAATGTTTATGGCAAAAATTGAGTGTAATTTTGTTGGACGTACATGGTCGTTAATTGGTTCTCTGAAGCGTAAATGTAGAGCACTGTAGAGTTAGGTCCAAGGAACACTACTGTGTTTTACATGTATAAATAAAGATATTGTTACGTCTCCGTTTGTTAATTAACTTTCCGTAACTTCGTTCCGACGAAACTCTAGCGACACAAGTTCTTTACTTAATAAAACTGGTTTATTCTTTCCGAATACAACTTTACCGATACACCCAACTTCAACAATCGCGCTAAAGATACACTCAACTTCAACAATCGCGCTAAACAAACGCTATAACAACGAACGTCAATAATACTTCTGACTGCAGTTCAATTACTCACTATCTATTTCACACGCATCACCTTTATCTCGCGTCACGTTGTCCCCTCTTATATATACCAAACTACCCTGTATCTAGCAAATACTAGAGCATTCGCCAAGATACGGGATAGTTCTAGAAACGTGGCGTCACTGTAGTCATGTGATCTCAATGATGCAACACTGCCCCCTCCTTAATATTGTTCGTCCCGAACAATAACCACATACAATAAACCAATAACAATTAACAATAACTTAATTAACTGTTCAGAATTACAAAGACAAAATTACATTTCAACAAAGTCTCTTAATTTTTCGGGACGTATCTTTTTCCGTACTGGTCTCCGTCTCGTTGGCTTCTGCTTCATGTGGGATTCATCTGCTTCATCAGGAAATGTCCTATCGTCGATAACAGTCACATCAGTGGTAGTAACTTCACCAAGAGCTTCACCGTTTCCCTTCTCCAAACTGAGTAGAGTTTCTTCTTGACGGTGGCTTCTTCAGGTGGCACA
>NW_013673448.1:0-3508 GCF_000517525.1 Limulus polyphemus
TAAACCTTGCCTATACTCTCTAATTAGCAAGTAAGTCTTTACATGCTAAATCTGACATATATATATATATATATATATATATTCTTCTGCTGATTAGCACTCTTATCACTTCTCGATTAATATAGGTATTGAAAAGTAAGCAAGTATATGTAGACAAGATGATGTGTAATAGGTGAATTTGGCTTCCTGAAATGGGTATAGTTTGTATCTATTAATAATTATTTTGGTTTGGGAACTTAACTGAACTGTACCTTTCTGTTTAACGAAAAGGAACGGCGTTTCGGCTTCGAAAATGGGGCCTTCTTTAGGTTCATTCAACAGGCAGATGGTGCAGTTCATTTAAGATCTCAAAACTTCTATGTCTGCTTTTCTTAAAGTTTCACAGAAAAAAACGTGGTAATTAGGTGCTATATAAAAACAAACATTATTTCAGTGCTTACATGTACAAATCCTAGTAGAATAATGTACTGGATGAAACTGAAAACCTTATTTCCAGTGGAAAGGTTATGCAGACAGATTCGATGAAGTAACGCTACAAGAAAGAACTACCGGCGTGTTGGAAAGAATCTTCACTAATCCATAATGGTGATTGGTTTAAGAAACCCAAAACGAATGAATTGAAGACACTTAAAAGTTGTTATGCATTTTGTTAGATGGTTGAAGAAAGCAAATCCAAATCTTTAAATCATTTGAGAACATCATACGTTGTAATTACTTTCCCCTGGAACGCAATATTATTTGAACCTCATTCTAAGTTGGAGAAAAATATTTTTAATATATACTTTGCAAACTTGCAATTACTCTGCTCTCCACACCAGCCGATGCGTTCAAATCCAGTTTTCAGAATTAAAAAATACAGAAAATTATTTATTCGGAACATATTAAAACAATGGAAAGTCACGTAAGTATGTTTTTATATTTGTAACAACCTACAATATTGAAAATAATTATGATAAAGCACAAAACACATACAGGAGTCACAAACAATGAGTAATTGTAATTAAGTGGTAAATTTATCATTAGTACAGTTCATTATTACAGAAAGAGAAATCAAACGATTAGGTTGTGCAGTACACATTGTTTTGTATTTATTCTATATAGAGCAGTACACATTGTTTTGTATATATTCTATACAGAGCAATACACATTGTTTTGTATTTGTTTTATATACAGCAGTAAACATTGTTTTGTATTTATTCTATACAGAGCAATACACATTGTTTTGTATTTGTTTTGTATAGAGCAGTAAACATTGTTTTGTATTTGTTTTATATAGAGCAGTAAACATTGTTTTGTATTTGTTTTATACAGAGCAGTAAACATTGTTTTGTATTTGTTTTGTATAGAGCAGTAAACATTGTTTTGTATTTGTTTTATATAGAGCAGTAAACATTGTTTTTATGTTACCATAGATTCATCAATGTATCATTGTGATTTATATGTCATGAGCCTGTATTACTTCCCACAATTCAGATATGTTAGATGGATGCAGTTGGACTATCTCAGTTTCCATGTAAGTCCATATAGTCTTAATAATATTATTCTCGGGACTTTGTGCAAACCATGGCACGATTCTAAATGTTGCACCTGTCTCTTTTATGTTTTACTTCTAGGTACCATTTTTACCACATTTGATGTATGTTTAAGAGCACTGTTATGATTGAAAACAAATTTCTGCCCAACTGATTTTGTTCCTGATTAAATGACATGATGGACCAGAATTTGCTCGTGCTTTAAGCAGACAGAGTGTCATCAATTTTGTGTCTATCACTATCTCTATTGGCTGAGATGTGGTCAACCTTTGTATTAACCATCTGGCATTTGCTTCAATGTAGATCAGAGCAAGCTAAGTACTTAGAGCGAAAGTGAAAATCAACCTGATATTGTACATCGACTATGATACCTTTCTCCTCTCTGACATTGAACAAACTATTTGCATCTACCAAGATCACCCTCTTCCAACTTTGATAATCCTACTATTCAAAATCTGATACCCATTTCATCCTTTTGGTTTGATCATCTTTCCTAAGAAGTAGTTTATAAATAACTACAGATTTGGCCATTTTCTAGCAATGTGGATTTTACTGTTCTAGGGGTAACATTCACACCTGTAGTTAAAACTAGATAACTGTTTTGTATTACGTAAAGAGCATGTCATGGGTTACTTACTAAACCGTTTGAAAAGCGTTTGACTTTAAGAGTTTCTAAATAGGTCAATTGAAACATATAATTTTGCATAAATTTGTTACTTAGAGAAGTCTTCACCAGCCACAAACTTTGATTTCTACATGTTTCTCATGTAATATTTCTGTCGTGGGAGTCATGAGTTCATAACTACGCTACTGCTAAGAATGGTGTGATTGCTTCTATTTGTATTATGCTGGTGTGTCGCTGTTTGAATGGTTGAATAACAGCCAATCACAGTAAACTGTCACCATGTGACTACTTGGTGCAGTTTACTTTTATACGACAGTAGAGGGACCAGTCCCATAATATTTGCATTTTATGTTCATTTTGATCATTGTCTCCAGAATTATTTACAATACTTTATATACTTCAACAGGGTGGTATATAAAGAGGAATCCATTTGTATCTGTTTTTAATCCAAATATTTAAAAGATATTCTACAATGCGTATGATTTTCGAATACAGGTGTTAATTAAAGTACAAAAGTTCGACTTCTTTTATTACAAACGTAGCATTCAAAGCATTTGAACTATGTGTCATACTTATTTAGGGCTAACAAGTTATGTTGCTACGAGATGGTCACCAATCTCTATTTTGTGTAACTTAGGTTTTCCACAAAACTCAATGCTTAAAAACTTTCAGGACATTTAAAAATAATAATAATAAATGTAATTGCCTTAAAATGATTTATTTAACATTATTCATTTCTTTAAATAGTTTCTCTGACAAACTAAAGCGTGATATTCGTAAAGTGTTATTTTTGTGCTATACTACTATTTTCTTAAGAATATATCCCTGGTTGGTGGGTCAGTGGTAATTTTACTGATTTACAATGCTAAAATCTAGGATCCGATTCCCTCCGTGGACACAGCAGATAGCCCAGTGTGTGTTTACACAAAAATAAACAAACAAATACAAGAATATATTCCTTAAATGGGATTGACTTGGAACGAACGACAATGGATTTAGCCAATCAACTTGTGTTGGCCTGCAGCACCATCACAGAAAACGAACGTAGCAGTCGTAAACAATCCGTTCATGACTTCTTAAGCCTAACAGGTGGTGGTTTTGTTGGTTATCAAAATATCTATGTCCAAATAAATATGATTTACCAATATGAAACACTAGAAGACTTCAAAGGTTCATTGATTTATTAAAGGGATCAATAGGATAAAATAGCAGGATATCTATAGCTATTTGCAACATTCGGCCCGGCATGGCCAGGTGGTTAGGACACTCGACTCGCAATCTGTGGGTCGCGGGTTCGAATCCCTGTCACACCAAACATGCTCGCCCTTTCAGCCGTGGGGGCGTTAAAATG
>NW_013673448.1:4457-6360 GCF_000517525.1 Limulus polyphemus
GAAGTTCCCAACCAAACTTCAGCTTGCCTGGAATGTATCCAGTGGCTTCATTCTCTGCTGTTTTATAGGCCATCAACAGTGGAGGGAGTAAGACATCCCAGTCATCTTGGTGGCTATTACAAAATTTTGCCAATTCCTGTCCCAGTGTCCAATTGTACTTTTCTACCATTCCATCGGACTGTGGGTGAAGTGGCGTTGTCCTGGTCTTTCGTATGCCAAACAACTTGCAGCATTCATGAAATACAGCTGATTCAAAGTTACAGCCTTGATCTGAATGTAGTTTGTATGGCATACCAAACCTGAAGAAGAAATCACAAATAGCCGAAGTTCCAGTTGTAGCTTCCTGATTTGTTATTGCATCAGGCCACTTGGTGAAATCATCCATCACCACACAAATTTACTTGTCTCCAGCACGTGTTTGGGGCAAAGGACCAGCAATGTCAATGGCTACTCTTTCCATTGGTGCACCAACTTGATATAACTTGATTGGAGCATGTCCCTTATGCTAGGGTCCACTTTTAGCACAACATGTACTGCTGGTCCTGCACAATTCTTCCACATCTTGCCTCATACCTATCCAGTAAAATCTCTGCTGTAGGTGACTCAATGTCTTCTTAACTCCAAGATGTCCTCCTGTTAAACTATCATGGGATTGACGCAGCACAACGTCCCGTAACTTTCTCGGTATAACTGTTTACTAGGTCGTCACTTTCTCATCTGCAGTTTTCCATCTCTGGAAAACAATTCCATCTTCAAGCTTCAGTTGGTCCCATTATGCCCAATAGTTCTTTGTCACAGGGCTTAAGCTAGACACCTTCTCCCAAGTAGAGCACAAAACACTTGCTTGTAGAAAATCAATTATTGGCTTCAAATCTTGGCCTTTCTCCTGTTCTGCTTTAATATCTATACTTGGTTCTACTTCACCATCATCAACTCTTTCAATTACTTTGACTTCAGCTTGATGGCACCTGGTTAGTTCAACCTCTCTTTTGCAGCAATGTCTGCAATCATTTCCATGAGATTTTCCTTCTCTGTATCCAATATCCTAATTATACTGGTCTATCTTTCTGATCCAACGTGTCAATTGTCCCTCTGGGTTCTTTAATGATCTTAACCAGCGCAATGCAGCATGGTCTGTCCTGATGATAAACCTTGCACCATAGAGGTAAGGATGGAAATATTTCAGACTCTTTACTACAGCAAGGAGTTCCCTCCGTGTTACACAGTAGTTCCTTTCTCTGGTCTATTCAGGACCCTACTGAAATAGGCCATCACATGTTCATTTTCACCCACTTTCTGAGACAACACTCCTCCAATTCCGACATTCCTATCATCACAATCCAATATGTGTGGTAGTGAGGGATTTGGAAGCTTTAAAAGTAAATTTTTCTTTCAATATCTTGAAAGAATGCTGGCAAGAGACTGTCCATTCAAATTTCTGGCCTTTTTTACTCAAATCATGTAGTGGAGCAGCTATAGTTGCAAAGTCCTTCACAAACTTCCGGTAATAGGTACAGAGTCCCAAGAAACTTCTTAACTCTCCCACATTGTCTGGTGTTGGCCAATCACGCACTGCTTTCACCTTGTCAGAATCAGTTCGCACAACATGATCACTTACAATGTAACCCAAGTAAATCACCTCTTTCTGGAACAAGTGCTGCTTTCAAACGCTTAAATACTTCCTCTAGCCGAGATACTTCTTCATCCAATGCTGCTGCAAACACAATGACGTCATCTAGGTACACTAGGGCTATCCTCTATTGTAGGCCTTCCAGTACTCTTTCCATCAGCTTTTCAAATGTTACTGAAGCATTGCTAAGCCCGCATGGCATCACACAGTATTGTCAGAGACCTTGGCCATAATTAAATGCAGTCTAGGTTTATCTGCTTCAGCCATGTTCAC
>NW_013673448.1:7360-9356 GCF_000517525.1 Limulus polyphemus
CAGCTGTCAGTGCTCTATAGTTGTACCTGTCACCTGCTGACAACTGTCCAAATATTTCCAGTGGTTGTCCCTTCAAGATCGGTGCCAGGTACTCTGCTTTCTGCTCCTCTGTCCATCTATTTGTTTCTGCCAGGAGCTCAAATTGTGCTCTATATGCTTCCCATAGTGGCTTTCTTCATACTAGCTCACCCCTATCGCTGACACTCATGTATGGAATTTAACGTCTAACAGGACTGAAGATGTCTGCATTAGGGTTTAGCTGCAGGGTCTAGAAGGGGTTTCCTGTTGTCTGGGGCTGATTAGGTCCATGGTTAATATATTCTCCCTGTGTAAGAGACAGTAAATCGTCCTTTAATGTATTTAATTCACTTTGAAATTTACTCATCTTTTCCATTTGTGTATGATGGCTTTCTCTCAACTGTTGGAGACGTTCTTCTTGTTTATTTTCTTTCTCCTCTAACCACTGATGTAGTCTCTCGTTCATTTTTTCTCTGTTAACCACTGCTGTAGTCTCTCTTTTTGTTTATTTTCTCGTTCTTCTTGTTTCTTTTTCCTCCAACAACTGCTGTAATCTCTTTTCTTGTTGCTTTTCATTCTCCTCCAACCACTGCTGTAGTCTCTCTTCTTGTTCATTTTCTTTCTCCTCCAACCAATGCTGTAGTCTCTCTTCTTATCTATATTCTTTTTCCTCCAACCACTGCTGTAGTCTCTCTTCTTGTTTATTTTCTTTCTCCTTTAACCACTGCTGTACTCTCTCTTTTTGTTTATTTTCTCGTTCTTCTTGTTTCTTTTCTTTTCCTCCAACAACTGCTGTAATTTCTTTTCTTGTTTCATTTCCTTTTTTCCAACAACTG
Source organism: Limulus polyphemus (assembly GCF_000517525.1). NCBI lineage: Eukaryota > Metazoa > Arthropoda > Merostomata > Xiphosura > Limulidae > Limulus > Limulus polyphemus. The sequence continues at coordinate 8,215 of NW_013673448.1, forward strand.
CTGTAATCTCTCTTCTTGTTTCTTTTCTCGTTCTTCTTGTTTCTTTTCTTTCTCCTCCAACCACTGCTGTAGTCTCTTTTCTTGTTCATTTTATTTCTCCTCCAACCACTGCCGTAGCCTCTCTTCTTGTTTCTTTTCTCGTTCCTCTTGTTTCTTTTCTTTTTCCTCCAACAACTGCTGTAATTTCTCTTCTTTTTTCTTTTCTCGTTCTTCTTGTTTCATTTCTTTCTACTCCAACCATTGCTGTAGTCTCTTTTCTTGTTCATTCTCTTCCTCCTCCAACCACTACTGTAGCCTCTCGTCTTGTTTCTTTTATTTTTCATTCAACAACTGCTGTAATCTCTCTTCTTGTTTCTTTTCTCATTCTTCTTGTTTCTTTTCTTTCTACTCCAACCACTGCTGTAGTCTCTTTTCTTGTTCATTTTCTTTCTCCTCCAACCACTGCTGTAGCCTTTCTTCTTGTTTCTTTTCTTTTTCCTCCAACAACTGCTGTAATCTCTCTTGTTTATTTTGCTGTTCGAGCTGCCATTGTTGCAGGTTTTCTTGCTACTGCTGCTGTCTCTCTTCTTGTTTCTTTTCTCGTTCTTCTTGTTTCTTTTACTGTTCTTGTACTGATGCCATCAAATCTGTAGTTTGATTTGCCATCTCTCGTTTCCATTTTTTTTTCATTCCACTTCTGACACAAATTTGTTACGTATCTGCTTGTTTGTTAATTTCCCGTAGAAATTCTTTCCGAGAAACTTCAGCGATACAAGTCCTTTCTTGATTAAAACTAGTTTATTCTTTCTCAATACAAACTTTGCAATACATTTAACAACTTATATAACACACCCAAAAATCACAGCAATTCACACACTTTACTTATGGTGCCTGCTGCTCGCTTGACTCAATTATCTATCTCTTCAATCCATCTCTTCGATTTATCTGCATATCTATCTCTGCCATCCCGCTGGTTTTTCTCGCCAGGCTAATATACTAAAAAAGATGGCGCCTAGCAAGCACTCGGACATTCACGAGGTTCCCCGATAAGTCTAGAAACTCCAGCGCGCATGCTTCCAGAGTCACGTGACTTCCGCTGTCGTAACAATACTAATATACTTTCAGTCATACACATACCTTCACATGCACATATTTTGGTTTAG
>NW_013673448.1:9366-12520 GCF_000517525.1 Limulus polyphemus
TTATCTATCTGCCGCTGGCTTTCTTTGCCAGGCTTATATATACTAAAAAAAAAAAAGAGTGCATCTAGATCACATTCGAGCTGGCGGGCAAATTCATGATCCTTCGAGAAACTCCAGCGCGCATGTTCCCAGCGTCGCGTGACTCCGCTATCGTAACAATACCAACATTTTTATGGTATACCTCTAATTTAACTGCCTTTCCGTTTACGTTAACAATGAGCATTCTTTTTTTAATGCCTTATTTTGGGGCACTCCCCACTACAATATGATAGTCGTCGTGGAACCTAAAACCAGCATTTAGTCCTATACATTGTTTATCATAGTATTGGCCGAAAAAAACAGAAACTAAATCTACTAATCGTTAACAACGTGCCGCAGATTTAACTAAAACAGACAATAAACTGTGTAACTATAAAATTTAGTCCAACTTAAGTATTGCTAAAGCTATGTTTTTTTATTATGCCAGAAGTAAAGTTTTATATTGTTATAAGCTATATTTTTAATGATAAAACAAAACACGAACCTAATAACAGGAAGTGTTTATTAAAGGTTTCGGAATCTTCATAATTCCACCATCAGTAGTCTAGAGGTAGAAAACAAACAAACAATATTTGTAATTACAAAAGAAATATGTACATAAGAAATAAGCAATTCGAATATACAAATATGACACGATAAAATGAAAACTGAGGCACAAGTGAAATAGTTAAAATAGGTTTAAATCCAGTGAAGACTGTGTGTTATTTAGGGACGAAAGAATAGTATTTATGTATAATGTTACTTTTATAAGGTGTTCAGTACCATGTTTGGATGTTAAAATAATTTTACAGTTTGAAAGAGAAATCGAATGTCATGTTTCTGTATTGTGTTGATTGACAACGGAGTTAGGAGGGTTTGTAACCTTTCTTCTAGGTTTTATAGATAGGCCCATGTATTTACATATTTTGTACCTCTAGATTACAGATGATGGAATTATGAAGATTCCAAAACGTTTAATAAATGCTTTCTGTTATTACGCTCGTGTTTTGTTTTATCATTAATTTACGTTTTCCGAAAAGTCGATTACTACTATATTTTTAATTTTCTTGTTTGCTAGAGGGAGCTGCTACCTGTGTTGATGATGTAATGATCGAGAGACTGAGAAATATCTAGAAGAAGGATTAGTTATAAATGCGAGATTCAGCTAGGTCGTAGTGAATAGTAAATGAGTATGAGATAGTCAGTTCAGTTCAGTGAAGTATTTGGATCTGTATTAGTGATCACGTATGTTCTGTTATTAGGTCAATAAGCTTTGAAATTGCACTAGTAAGTTTATACCATAGCGAGATATTTCCAATTGAAAGTCATTTATAAACTTAGGCCTACAAATCCCACCAGTGTACAAGCTTGTGGAAACGTTAAAGAAAAAATAACTAATCTTTTATCGTTACGTGGAGCGATCTTGGCCTCATTTTCCCCAAATGATTTAAAATAACCAGCCCAACAAAAGAATGAAGTTCTAACAATATGGATCATTCATCAAAAGTTATGGTTGAAACAAAAGATAGATCTGAAATGCTATTTTTTAAACACCTCTGATTTCGAACCGCAATGAACAAATTAAGAGGAATGTAGAGGAAAAAATATATAGTTAAGTTGTTTTTATAACAATGAAACACTCATGCGTGACCACAGTATTACTTCTTTAAAAAACTCCCTCTAAGCTACATTTTCGTGCATAATTATAAATATATATATACATTCACGTAGTTATTTTGTTGAAGGAATGTCACGAAAATATTTCAAAATTAAGTTGTTTTTTACGAGTTGAATGTGTACTAGAAATTAAAAACGCCTGTAAGTTTTAACAAACTAAACTTTAGGGTTTGTAATCTGAAAAGTTTGATAACATGATTGTGCTGTACTAATTTAACTTTAAGGTTTGTAACTTGAACAGTTTGATAAAAAGATTGTGTTAAATCACTTGAATCCCCAGTAAGATAAAAACAAAATCAAGAATACCATACTGTGATTTGTGTTTTCGTCGTTATTCCTCTCTGCATGTTCCTGTATTACAATCTTCAATACTCACTACAGTCCCATTTATAAAATTTTAAGTAAGAGACACACGTAAATCAGAATTAGAGTTCAGAGAAGATTGTAATTAATATCACGTTGTAATATGTTGGCCCTTCTTTCTGTCTCTTCTTTTTAGCAAGTTGTTATATTTGAATAGTGTAGGATTTAGGCCAAGAACGATGGCATAGAGCGTGAGAAAAAGAATTTTGAACATTTTACTATAAAAATATATATTTTTCAGAACTTTTACGCCCAAAAGAAATAAAATACACGTATTAATATAAAAGATAAGAAACATTTTATTGCTCAAAACCTTTGAGAAGGTATGGCCTCTCTTTCTTCCTCTAACGAGCCGCCATTGCTCATGAACCACCAAAAAGTTGTTTTTGAACCTGTATGAACATGAATGTTAAGTCATAATGTGTTTTACAAGCAACTATTATTTCGTTCCTTATAGTTGCTAACACGATATGAGTTTCTGTATCATCTTTATGATCAACTTTATAGTTGCTAACACGATATTAGTTTCTGTATCATCTTTATGATCTACTTTATAGTTCTTAACACGATATTAGTTTCTGCATCATCTTTATGATCTAACTTTATAGTTCTTAACACGATATTAGTTTCTGTATCATCTTTATGATCTACTTTATAGTTGCTAACACGATATTAGTTTCTGCATTATCTTTATGATCTGCTTTATAGTTCTTAACACGATATTAGTTTCCGCATTATCTTTATGATATACTTTATAGTTGTTAACACGATATTAGTTTCTGTATCATCTTTATGATCTACCTTTATAGTTGTTAAAACGATATTAGTTTCTGCATTATCTTTATGATCTACTTTATAGTTGCTAACACGATATTAGTTTCTGTATCATCTTTATGATCTACTTTATAGTTGTTAACATGATATGAGTTTCTGCATTATCTTTATGTATCTACTTTATAGTTGTTAAACGATATTAGTTTCTGCATTATCTTTATAATCTACTTTATAGTTGCTAACACGATATTAGTTTCTGTATCATCTTTATGATCTACTTTATAGTTGTTAAAACGATATTAGTTTCTGCATTATCTTTATG
>NW_013673448.1:13408-16037 GCF_000517525.1 Limulus polyphemus
GTGCTACTGGGGGCACAAATGGACTTATAGATCTCGTGCCTGTCAGGGTTTTAAGTATATGTGCATGGATTCTTCTACTGTAGGTGTCTGTGACTTGTTGGCGGTAAATTCTAACAATAAATGGACAGCACTGCACTCCATTTATTGTTAACATATTCAAAACAAGTTAAACGTGAGTACAAAAATTCTTTACTCTATAGGATATCACAGTTGTATCTAAAACTCTAAATAATTATCTTTTCTTGTCAAAAGTCCACACAGAATCGAAATGACAAAACGAATTATTTTTCTCTACTGTGTTTCTTAATATACAATATGCGATAAATTCACTTACCACAGTTATATCTCGAACTTTAAATAATTGTCTCCTTTCGTCAAAGTCCACCCAGACGGGTTCAGTTACTTTAGAACACCCTTAGATAAGACAAATTATTCTCCCTATCTCTATTAAACTGAGAAACTCACTTTGAAATATACTACGATATGGCCAATCATTCACACGCCAGCTAACTTCACGTTTTCTAACTTTTTTCCTGACTGAACTTTTACTTGACTTTACTTGCGCTTGCTAGTCACCTATATATATATATACATACCTTATTCACTGTGTCCTCGAACTTTCTATAAACTATGCGAACGACGTTATAATGTAACAATACTCAGTTAAGGTAACGAGAAAAACACAGAAGGTTCGAGTAACGTGACGTCAACAATATTATTAAAACCTAGACAACAATGTAATTGCAAACACAACGTACGAAATTTGACACAACTAACACTTTTAAAACAATCCATCTTCAACACTCCTGTCTTAAAAACTAAACAGTCATTAAATATTAAGTCACAAAATAAACTAAACACTCTAAACAGTCTTGTATATCCAACAGTGTCTGTGATTAGAATTGTTCTGTTTTTCTCTAGGCATCCTGTATTAAAAGAAGTACCGCTGCAATACACGCAGCAATACAGATATTAATCTGACCGCAAATGTTTTGCATTGTTAAAACGATATTAGTTTCTGCATTATCTTTATGATCTACTTTATAGTTGTTAACATGATATGAGTTTCTGCATTATCTTTATAATCTACTTTATAATTTCACTTCAATATTCATTTATTCAATAACAAACAAAGCGTTTCAATTACTTAAAATTAATATTTATTTATTATATTTGAATACTTGTATAGCGTACTTCATACAATATGAATTTGGACCTCTACACGATGCTCAAACCTGGATACCATAGGGACCAGCAAAGGTTTTCTTGATTTCTAATGTATCCATGTACCTATAATCGATTTAGCACAAAGAAACACGTGGTTGAAATGGTTGAAATCATAGTTAATGGTTATAACAAACTATTTTTTCAACTGTAACTCGCCCATTTCACTGGGCTAATGGATAATGGCTCCAGTTCTTACCTATAAATAATAAATATATATTTTATTCAATCAAAATTCCTAAAATGGAAAGTAATAATAAATGTACTTACGTTTGTTTGTGAGTTTCGCGCAAAGCTACAGCCAGCTCTTGGGCTACTCTTTTACCAACGAATAGTGGGATTGACCGTAACATTATAACACCCCCACGGCTGAAAGGGCGAGCATGTTTGGTGTAACGGGGATTCGAACCCGCGACCCTCAGATTGCGAGTCGAGTGCCCTAACCACCTGGCCATGCTGGGCCGAAAATGTACTTACAAAGACAGAATCAGTTGTACGACCTATCACTGTAATATACGACAGCTAGTACACAATCTTCATAAACATTAAAAAGAGAGAGTGACCGATATGTGAAACTCGCCGACTTTATATAGAAGATTTGATACAAATTCATCTTACCTTTATCCCCAGGTGGGACAGCGGTAAGTCTACGGACTTCGAAATTACAACGCTAAAATACACCTGACCTTATATCATTAATCGTATGCCGGACATCGATAACAAGTTGCGAAACATATACGTGCATGTTTTAACCTTCTGAATTAGGCACTTGTTCGATGATGTTGGATAATTGAAATATACCGTAAACAAGAATATCAAATATAGTTTTCAAGACATCTAATACAAAACACAAACAATTATAGAACAATAAATATATAAAGATAAATAAATTAAGTACAATGTATTAGCAGAGACCCCTATAAAGTAGATCATAAAGATAATGCAGAAACTAATATCGTTTTAACAACTATAAAGTAGATCATAAAGATAATGCAGAAACTAATATCGTTTTAACAACTATAAAGTAGATCATAAAGATAATGCAGAAACTAATATCGTTTTAACAACTATAAATTAGATCATAAAGATGATGCAGAAATTAATATCGTTTTAACAACTATAAAGCAGATTATAAAGATAATGCAGAAACTAATATCGTGTCAAGAACTATAAAGCAGATCATAAAGATAATGCAGAAACTAATATCGTGTTAAGAACTATAAAGTTAATCATAAAGATGATACAGAAACTAATATCGTGTTATCAACTATAAAGCAGATCATAAAGATAATGCAGAAACTAATATCGTGTTAACAACTATAAAGTAGATCATAAAGATAATGCAGAAACTAATATCGTTTTAACAACTATAAAGTAGATCATAAAGATAATGCAGAAACTAATA
>NW_013673448.1:16047-19361 GCF_000517525.1 Limulus polyphemus
ACCAAAACATTTGCGGTCAGATTAATATCTGTATTGCTGCGTGTATTGCAGCGGTACTTCTTTTAATACAGGATGCCTAGAGAAAAACAGAACAATTCTAATCAAAGACACTGTTGGATATACAAGACTGTTTAGTGTGTTTAGGTTATTTTGTGACTTAATATTTAATGACTGTTTAGTTTTTAAGACAGGAGTGTTAAAGATGGATTGTTTTAAAAGTGTTAGTTGTGACAAATTTCGTACGTTGTGTTTGCAATTACATTGTTGTTTAGGTTTTAATAATATTGTTTTCTGCATTCGTTTAGTTAGTGCTAAACTTTATCGCACTTGATACTATCAATAAATAACGTTATAATGTTACTCTACGACCTAACGTTAGGCCTTTATAAAAAATTTGATAAGCTTTTTGTATGTTTCTATACAAAACGCCTACTAAAATATATTTACCTCCGCCTTTTCTTGAAATTAAGTGCGAGCGCATGCGCATTTAGATAGTAAATGCGCACACGTTTTTCAGGACAGACAAAAGCTGAGTATTATTACAACAAGATAAATAAAAATTTGGGAATTTAAAAACCTGCAAGTATGGATCGTAAAAAAGTAAAGAAACAAAGCTAGAGATACTGTAAACATTATTTACTCAAACTAGAAACTCCTATTTTGGCTCCATGCTGTTACCTAGAATTACATTTGGTGGAGTCAAAGTAAGGATTTGTAGTTTGAATAAATAATGTATACAGTATCTCCAGCCTTGTTTCCTTACTTTGTTTACGATCCATATTTGGATGCTTTTAAATTATCAATTTTTTATTTATCTTGTTTGCTGGCTTTTTTATGCTCAACTATGATAGCTAACTTGATACATTGTAATTGTAATAAACATAACTAGTAGTCAACTGATACGGTTCATGATGATTTACTGTAGCTATTGACTGTTTTATTGCATTAATTCCAGTTGTAAAATGTAAGTTGCAGCTAGAGGTTGTCGTGGAAATTTTTCAGAGAATATGGAGAGCATTTACAGTTTCTGTGTAACTAGATTCTCTATATATAATGCATAGCAATGGGCGAATATATGCCTAGACTAAAATAAACCCTCACTAAACTACCAGTAGAATTGTTTCTAATTAAGCACAAAGAAACACAATGGGCTATATATATGTGTTCTGCCAATCACGGGTATCGAAACCCGGTTTTTAACGTTATAAGTCCGCAGACATACCGTTGTGCCACTGTGGGTTACGAGTAGAAAAGGAGCCTTTTCAAATAAAACATATACGTCTAAAACATCGCTTTAAATAAACCTTCCTGTTTTTTATTCTAATAAAATTATTAGAATTATTTCTAATAATTATTTTTCTAATAAAATTATTCTACGAATGTGTGTAATAAAATTTAACATTGTGTGTATTGATTTTTTACTCCTTCATTTCATACATAATATGTATCATTAAACATAAAAAGTAACTATGTTTTTAATTGGAAAAAGTAAAAGAAAGGTGAGTATGATATTAAATTTGAAACTGTTGTAATTTAAAGACTTTACCTTGGTTACTAAAGTTGAACTGTTTTAATTGACAAACTTTACCTTGGTTTATAAAGTTAAAATTGTTTTAATTGAGAGACTTTACCTTGGTTACTAAAGTTGAACTGTTTTAATTGACAAACTTTACCTTGGTTACTAAACTTGAAACTGTTTTAATTGACAAACTATACCTTGATTACTAAAGTTGAAACTGTTTTAACTGACAAACTTTACCTTGGTTACTAAACTTGAAACTGTTTTAATTGACAAACTTTACCTTGGTTTATAAAGTTGAAATTATTTTATTAAGAGAATCTACCTTGGTTTCTAAAGCTGAAACTGTTTTAATTGACAAACTTTACCTTGGTTTATAAAGTTGAAATTGTTTTATTAAGAGACTTTACCTTGGTTTCTAAAGTTGAAACTGTTTTAATTTAGAGACTCTACCTTGGTTACTAAACTTGAAACTGTTTTAATTGACAGACTTTACCTTGGTTACTAAATTTGAAATTGTTTTAATTGAGAGACTTTACTTTGGTTTCTAAAGTTGAAACTGTTTTAACTGATAGACTTTACCTTGGTTATTAAACTTGAAACTGTTTTAAGTGAGAGGCTTTACCTCGGTTACTAAATTTGATACTGTTTTAATCGAGAGACTTTACCTTGGTTATTAAACTTGAAACTGTTTTAAGTGAGAGGCTTTACCTCGGTTACTAAATTTGATACTGTTTTAAGTGAGAGGCTTTACCTTGGTTACTAAAGTTAAAACTGTTTTAATTGACAAACTTTACCTTGGATACTAAATTTGAAACAGTTCTAATTGATAGACTCTACCTTGGTTATTAAACTTGAAACTGTTTTAATTGAGAGACTTTACCTTGTTTACTAAACTTCAAACTGCTACAATTAAATAGGCTCTACCAATAATATAGATTCAAGCTTCGTCTCAAAAGCTTTGCAACTGTGCAAGTTTAAAAAACATATCAAATTTTACGAGACGTGTCGTTGCACCTAAGCACAAGAAATCTACATATTTCAATGCTAAATATTATTTACAAATGACATAGTTGTGTGGTATTCTCAATTACGCTAGTTATCCTACAGGAAAGAAAAGTAACAGCAAAAGCAGGACAAGCGACAGAAAATATTATGCATAGTTAATATTGGATTAATGAATTGAAGTAAAGAGAGTAAATTCAATATAAACCAAACGAAAAGTAATTCTTATTTATTAGCACACAACAAGTTAAGACTAATGTGTTTACAAAGAAATCAGCATTATTTAGTCCATAGCTTTGAGTCAGACGAGAATCTGGCCCACTTCTCAAGATCTCAATTACACTGTTTAAGTTAATAACTTTCTAGACATTACAAGAGGGTCATCCTTCCCATGGTGCACTGGTTACTTAGTCATTCCATGAATACAAGTAGGAAGAATATGACCTCCAGACATTAGTAAACTCTATACGGTTGACCTCACTAGAAAAATACATGGTACAAAACCATAGTTTTACAATGACTGTGGGAGATTTTAGCAACACCATTTTACTAATTTCGATTACTTACCATCCCTCTGAAAGTAGAATATATTGGATGATCTCATTATCAATAATTTATTACTCTTCTGACACAACAACAATTCATGAAATATCTCGCTATTAGTATTAGGTCGTCAAGAAATTATTCTCGCGTTTTGGAAAATTTTCATTAACCATCCCACAAAAAACGTACATCACGTATAATAGCTAAACGAACTGCCTAAACTTCACGTTAGTGTAGTTTATATAAT
>NW_013673448.1:20186-29749 GCF_000517525.1 Limulus polyphemus
AATTCATTTCAAATTCCTCAATCCACAGCGAGACGCAGAGATCTATGGTCAGCAACTGGAACATTTAAATCAAGCCCTGCATCAGAAATGCCCTTCACTCGTCAATTGGAAAGATGTTCTTCTCCATGACAATGCACGTTCACATGTTGCACGTTTGACGCAACACAAGATTATGGAGTTGGGTTGGGAAGTTCTCCCCCACCCACCATATTCTCCAGATATGTCACCATCAGATTACCAATATTTTCGTTCGCTGCAACACCATCTTAATGAGAAAACGTATGCAAATGTGGAAGGTGTTAAAGAGGACATCGACATGTTTTTTCTTCAAAGCCAAGTGGTTTCTTTAATCAGGGCATTAACAACCTGTTTGTAAGATGGAAAAGCCTCATCGATAAGAATGGAGACTGTTTCATTTAATAAATATTTTGTTTTGATATATAAGTTGTTCGGGTTTTTTCATCTAAAAAAAAGCGACATTAATTTCTTGACGGCCTAATATTTAAGGACTCATAATGTTCTCACGAAATAGAGCAAGCCCTAATCCGTTAAATTAAAACATATCATGAATTAATTAATGTTTAGTGAGTAACCGAATGAACTGAATAATTAGTTCAAAAATAAAGTTGCAGTAACTTTTACAATAGCAACTGCTTTTTAATACGTCCCTCAGGAGCCAAGGGGTGTCTTTACACTACACTTTGTTGAATAATAAAAGTAAGTTATATCCGGAAACTCTCAGAGAGGGTGGTTTTGGACGTATTTTTTGAGACAACTTCAAGACAAGTTTTCGTTTGTTAATTGATAAACTTTTAAGTGAAATACAGCATCATCAAGTCTCCATACTAGCTAGTACTAAGGTCTATCCGCTGGGAGTAAATTCAGTATATATCAACAAAGCCACATTTTCAGCAAAATAATTAAGCAGTTGCCAACCTTTTATGCTTCTGCTATCACCTTTTTATATCTAGCTTTCAATTGAGATACGAACGATTTCACCTGCGATTCAGTAGGGAAGGTCAAAGCATCACGATAGTCAGCAGTAAGATGAGCAGACAGGAACACCTTGAAAGTAGCTACAGGCATCATATTGTATTCGGCTTGATGCACAATATCTACCAAGGTGGTTCTAAACGGTTCCTGAATACCTCTGCGTGTCATTTGGATACCCTTCATGCTTCTTGTGCTTGGCCATTAAGCTCTTAATGTGCTGATGGATTTCAGTCACTTTACCACTTCAAATCACTTTTCACAGCCCCAACGCTAATAAAGTGCGGGAAATGCCTTCTTTTTAGCCAATAAAAATGCCCAAAAATTTCAGTTCAAATTAAAAAAAACGAATTGGGTAGTTTTTTATTATCATTTTTCCACAAAAAATGTCTCCCACTGGCTCGTGAGGGGCCTGTTAATTATTACAAACTGAATGTAATTCCTAATTCATAATGAATTTGCCTATTGGGAAAATTGTTGTTATTTTATTTTTGAATTAATCATCATGCATTAGTTACTATTCCTCTAGAGTTATAAAAAGTGTTAACCTTTTTGATGATTGAGCAATTCATGGAAAAGTTCTTCCTGATTCATTGAATTTAATACACAATGAATTGGGAAATTCCCCTCTCTGACTGTTGGACGACTTTACTTTAAAGTCGTCAATGCATCGTCCTTTCGTATAGTCATTCATGCTTAACACAGTATCAAAACTGGGGTACTGTGGGTAGACAACCATCACCAAAGCAGGCCCATATCCAGAGAATAACAGTTTGGGTTCTTTCCCCAAAATCAAGTGTCTTTTTTAACTTATGTTATCAAGCAAGCATAAAGCACTAATGAGGTTTTATGTAGGTAAACTGTATTTTATCAACGTATTAGAAAATAGAAACATGAACTAATTGGATGAACTATTTTGGTTAACAAGTTTTTAAAAACAATCATTTTGGGGTTTTCATTATTTCATTAGTTTAAACTTTGCAGTATTCCTAGTATTTTCTAATTTTTCATTAATTCATTAGTTTAAACTTTGCAGTATTCCTAGTATTTTCTAATTTTTCATTAATTCATTAGTTTAAACTTTGCAGTATTCCTAGTATTTTCTAATTTTTCATTATTTCATTAGTTTAAACTTTGCAGTATTCTAGTATTTTCTAAATAACATCATTACTGTTGGTAACCACGCAAATTACAAATCATAGTTTAATGGTGTCCGATTTTAACATTAACCTGAGTAAGAGATCAATTTGGTTGATCCTTCTTAAATGGTGGGATTCTACTAGACTCTCCATCCATGGTTACAGGCCTACAAATTACAGAGAAAACCAAAATGACCACCATTGAAGTTTACAAGGATTTCGCCTTCGTCGGGCCTAATGTTTCGATGCTTTTTCCTGCACCAGGGATATTTAGACTCATCACCTGCATTTAATCTGAATTTTTTGTTCGAGCATATATAGTATATGAATTCATAATCTGGCGTTTTTACAAGCTATTCACGACTATTTGTATTCTTATTTAATTTATTAGTTAATGAGTAGATAAAAATGAAAATAAGTTTTTCTATAGCAAATGATAAAGCAAATGTGCTATTTGTTCACACCTAATTTTAAATAACTTCCAGCTCATTATCTTAGTTTATTAATTTTTGTTTTGTTGCAACGTTCAGATTGTGCAAAGGGTCATATCTAAGTTATTGATAGAGTGCCAATCTTTGTTTAGATATTTTTCTCTGCATTTTCAATATATAGCAAGAGTTCTTGGTAAACCAACCAGTTAGCTTTGCTCAACTTGTCAATTTGTGTTCTTCCTTCTATTTTTGTATCAACAGCTAAGACCTGTAGATGTCACCACAAGCTACTTTTGTATTACATTTCTTATTTTGAGAGTCATCATCAGTATGGACAGGGCCAAAGATATATTTTTAATTTGAACCATATTCATTCTAAATATAAACTTCAATGGATGTTTTTTCCTTCTTTTCTATTACATGTATAATCGTTTCATGCTTTTTTACAACTAAATTTTGTAGTAAGATAATTAATACATACCCTCCAATGCTTAAACAGAGGGTTGCGAGTCACTTTTATACTCCTGGGATTGATGAGCATGAGCTGTTCGGTTACTCGTGATTAGTGCAAGTTACACATCATATTCATGATTTGTTCACGAGTGAGGTTAGTTATTTATAGAATATTTTAAAGCAAAAGTATTTACCTAAGAACAAATCATACGCAATGTGGATATATTTAACATTACCAAAATATACAAAATACATGATATTTACTCTACATTTTTTCCCAATCAATTGAAACTAAGGAATGTCCTGATTTGCCGTTAGTTTCAAACATTAAACTATCATGATTTTATTAACAATCAGGAAACAACCCTTCACTCTAAGTTCATACTCACTAATGTCTCGTGACTATACATCTGTCCTTAATTTAAAATAACAAATCACGTTCCTTTACATCTTGTACTTGCAATGACACTGCTGCTCCCACTGCACCTCCAGTATCAATCCTATGAGATATTTTGTTCATCCAGCGTAACTTATGAGGTTCTCCAGAGAACTTATTTTGGAATTCATGAGCAGGACACGTAATCTATAGCATTGAACAGCTATAAGACTTTCACACCTCCAGTAACACAGCTTTACTAAGTGAGCTGTCTTTAACATGAAACTTCCTACAACTTGTTTCAAAGGTGACTATTCTTTATGTTGTTTGATGTCGTTGTATTCCTGTAAAGCTTCACATCTTGCTATGTTCCATCTGTACTTGACTAAAATTTCTTGATTTGTTGTGTTCTTCGCCCTAATTCTGACATGTTTATTCTTCAGATCCTTAAGAGTTCTTCCAACCAATGATCCTTCATAACATGCTAAAGTGTTTGGTTCTACTATGCCCCAGTAACTAGGTTTAAATTTATTCCTAATAGGTTTTAATATGAGTATTATATTTCTTCTTGTCACTGCAAGTTCAATCTATAGTGATATAATTGTCACACAGTGCGCAGGGATTTCCTGATCATAGACTGGAAACTGTTTGAAGCAAATCGAACCTCACATCCTTGTTTCTGCATGAAGTATATTCCCAATATGCACTCCTTCTTGATGTCAATTACCCATATATAATGTGTAGAGAAGCTTCCCATGGTGAGGGTAACTTCCAACTTTTATCGTTCTAGAACTTTATGTACACGCACTGTTTGCATCAACCAGTTTTCTTTCTTCATCTCTGGAAGCAATTTCTTAACATTCATTATCATATCAGGAATAATTATATCTGTAAAACTGTTGGACGTTGCAAGAGTTCCTATTAATGAATCCATTGACTTAAGGACTGGTTTCTTTAAATATTGAACTTCTTATCATAACTGGGGTAGATTAAGTATTCTCAGCTGAACTTCACCCCTTATGTAAAATGCCTATTTACCTATGTCTGGCTAGCTCTTAGCAGTTCCTTTGGTCTGGTTGAGCTCTGGGACGCATCCTTAACGTAATGCCGCTTTGATTTTCATCATCTCTTATGTAACACAGTCTCACCTATAATGACCATATTTCGATCACTTATAACAATTACCCTTTGAGAGGAGTTTTTATTCCTAACAGGCTTTTGACTGCAATTCCTAGTAATATGTCCATTTAGATTACAGTTGAAACACCTATTTTATTGTGGTTCACTTCTTCCATGATGTTATTTTTTCTATAGTAACATCAAAGGAAGTTGATGTTTCCGTACTATTTCATCTGATGATTCTGTAACTTCTGTATGGGGCCTATAGTTGATTATCTCCGACTTTAATGAATTCAAGTTCCATCAACAACTGGATATCTTCATATAAATAAATATAATTACTTTGTTCGCCTAATTTGCCTCATCCACCTTAGCATCTATGAATTGGTCACATGCCAATGAATCCATAATTTTATATGGATAATTTATGTAATATAGTTGGGCAAGTCTTTTCACATTTTCTGCAAAGTTTGCTAAGATTTTGTACTTGAACCTTACTCTACTCCTACCTTGGACTTGAAACGCTTTTTATTCTTTTCTGGTGTAACAACTCAAATGTCTTTGATAAGGTGGCCACCTATGCTTAGTAGTTGTTATGACTCTTGCCTGAAAAATTATTTAATGCTGTTAATTAGCCTGCCCTTCTAAATAAGTAGCAAGAATGAAAGGCCTGTTACTCACTACTCCATCCATTCACTTTAGAAATGAATTCGAACCGAACCTGATATGCCTCCCACAGCATGTTTCTGCTGTTACATAACCTTCTTAGTTCTCTGTCATTGGGTTTGGAGTTAAGTTAGTTCAGACTTAGGGCTGGTGTGGTCGTGTGTAGGTCTATTGTGGAATGTATGGGTAAACATACCTGCACTTTGTAGATCTTCTTCGCCAAGACCAACATTGTGGCTGTAATAATATCATGAAGAATGTTACTGGCTTTATGCTTGAATCGGGAAGTGTGGTAATCATGGGACGAGTGACACAGAATCTTAACAAGCACATAGACCAATAATCAAAATTTCCGTCACTGAACTTGTGGATTTCATCATCTGGAGAAGATAGCAAACAACTAGTGCGTCAGAGTAAAGAATAAGGTGTCACTGGTAAAGCTGATGTCCACGTTTATTTGTTTTTGTTTGTTTGTTTTTTGCCATTAGGAAAATAATTATGGAAAACTTAGTTGCAAAGAAAACAACTTAATGTTACGTTAATCAATGGAATGTTTGGGTTAAGATACTTTATTACTGACTGTTAATGAATACGTGATAGTTTTAAGCTTGAAATTAACGGAAAAGGGAATATTACTTAGCTTCAATTCATAAGTACAAACTGTAGGTGATCTCACATTTTTTTATTAGTGATGAATATACTCAACACTACCTATAACTAGTCTTAGTTAAATCATCATCTTTAGAGTATTTTATAAGTAACTAAAAATGGTTATGAGCAACTCATGAATATGAGTGTAATTTACTAGGAGTATAAATATGACTCTCATCTCTCCTTTTAGTCATTGAACATTAAAATTAGCAAACGAAAATATTCTCCAAATTGTAGTGTGTTTTACTCAAGATTTAACTGCGAAAGCGCGAAAAAAATGATGCATGGAATGAAAGAAGAGGAAGACAGCTCCATTGTGGATGACAACCAGAATGCAAAAGGTTCAACTAAAGAAATTATGTTTGGCAAACTGATGGAAAATATATCTTTTGTGTGGATGATGTTTCTAGTAAGAACGAATTCAAGAATTGAGCCTCCACATATAATACTCCCGGTGTTAATAGTTCAAAAGAAAGTAATAGGTCTGATGAAGATGATGTCCCTCAAAATAAGAAATGTAATGCAAAAGTAGCAAGTGGAAACAAATGGGTATTTCAAAAGATATTTCATGGTTTGATGTGCATTTACAGGCCCTAGTTCCTGATATTAGAACAGAAGTAAGAACACAATCTGGTATTTAAGCGAAAAACACTGAGTAAAATTGAATAGTTGGTATAACAAAGCCTTTTCCTAAGTAATAAGATAAATTAATAAGTAAAAAATTAACATTCTGTCAACAACTTAAGCAGGATACAGTTTACAAATCCGTCATGTAAACCATACAAAAATTAATATTTGTAGATGATTATGATGAGGTGGAAGCTGTTAAAAATTTTAAACATTTGCTGAAACGTTTACTGGAGATAAATTTCGATTAATAATGATGCATTCATTAAGTAATACGTAAAAAAAGAACAGGAATACTTCTTTGTGACTCCTAAAAATGCTAGATTAAGTGCATGTCTCTAGCACCAGGAAAGCCTCGTAAACACACATTTTGTTTTTCCTCTGTACAATAGTGATCATTGTGTAGTGGTTTAGCTTTAAACTACACTCGTCTAACAGTCATGGAGGAGCCTTTCCCTAATAATTTTTATATTAAAATTCACCTGTACACGAGGATTTTGAATCATCAAACAGGTTTTAGTGCGAAAAGCATGGGAAGTAACTAAGTCATGGTGTTGGATATACAAGACTCTTCAGTTTAAGAGTTATTATTTAGTTTATTTAATGATTCAATATTTAATGATTATTTAGTTTTCATAAAAAGAGTGTTAAAAGTTAATTATTCTAAAAGCGATAGTTTCATTGCATAGCTCTGTACGAGTCGTACGTTGTGTATGCAGTTTAATTGCTGTAGACGTCATCTTACTCAACGCTTCTAAGTTTTTCTTCTTATGTTTAATATTGTTGTTACTAGAGTGCTAGATATTTCTAGATTTTTCTGTCGTTTGTTATAAATATGTGCAGGTAGAGAGAGTAAATAAGTTAAGTTAGTGAAGGGAAAGGAAGTTAATGAAAGTAAAAGTGAACTTAGACTGTGTGAATTTAGCCATAATGGGCGATTTCTAAAGTGAATTTCACAATTTGTATTGTAAAAACAAATATAAAGAAGAGGAATTTGTCTTGTTAAAGAGTATTCTAAAGTAATTGAACCCAGCGATGTGGATTTTGACGGAAATGAGACAATTACTTAAAGTTCTGTATACAACACTGGTAACCAACAGTTATTGTGATGATTTTGAAGTGAGTTTCACAGTTTGTATTGTAACAACAGAGATAGAGAAGAATAATTCGTCTTGTCAGTTGGATCCTAAAGTAATTGAACCAGCCTGTGTGGGCTTTTGACGAAAAAGATAAAATACATTAAAGCTCTAGATTCAACTGTGGTAAACAATAGTGTAACAAAGTTTATGTGCATAGGTTTGATTTGTTTTGAATATATGTTATTTTAAAACAAGTAGATTGTGTGCTTTCTTTTTATTGTTGAAATTTACCGCCAACAAGTCACAGCCACCTACTATGAAGAATCCTGGCTCCTATACAAAACTTGACAAATGGTGCTGAGTGGTTAAAATATTAGGATTTGCTCTATTACCTGAGAACATAACAAATTTATAACTATTAGTAATGTGTTTTGTAAAGGTATATTCTGGTATCAGAAGAGGGGTAAACTATTAATAAGGAGGTCATCCATCGTGTTCCAGTGTCAAAAGAGTAGTATGTAAGTAATAATTTAAATGAGATTACCCAATATGGATTGAAAAGTTATAAAATAGTAATAATTTATGATACCATCCAATATGGCTGCACTCATTGGAGAGCTCTATATTGAGGTCAACCTCATGTGATATTATTCCAGTGTAGTTTCATTCCCTGGAGGCCACTGTTTTGTGGTAACTGTATATAATGTCAGAATTCAAGTATCAAATGAACATGTTTCTAAATGAACATTTCAAAAGCAACCAAGACGTAAGACTGGCCATCATTGTTTGGCTGATGGGTTTATCAGCTATTAAATGCTCTTCTTTGTCTGTATAAGTTACTAACAAACCTAGATAAGTTTTCTTGTTGTGTTAAACTGGTTAAATTTGCCATGGCCCCACTGCTTGTTCTTTAACACCACATGTTTCAACAATACCATGTCCATTTGCACTTCATCTCTATGCTCTGGGTCTACACAGCTTAAGATGAAGCAGTAAGTACAGACTTCAAGAAGCTCTCTTTCCTTCATTTTTCACTGATATTCACATGCACGGCTTTTCCGATGTCTTGAGGTGGGCACATCAGTTGACTTAGCAGCAAAAGTTAACTATAAACCTCTCCCATGATATGCCAGAACTATTAAAAGTCAAAAGCTTAATAGTCTTAAATTCTGTTTAAGACCATTTGGATTTTCAATTTCTAATGTTGGTGCTAAATTTTCATTCTCACTATTGGACTAAACCTTAATTTTGCGTGCGGGGCGACGAGATACAACAGTTTCTGAACTCTCCTGATTGTCTTTCAAACCCTTTCGAGACTTGCTAGATGTTAATACTAAAATGCCTATCAAGTCAGTTATTGTTGTTGCTTGTTGTCTTTTATACTGAGCATAGATTTGTTTGTTTTGCATTTCGTGCAAAGCTACACGAGGACTATCTGCACTAGCCGTCACTAATTTAGCAGTGTAAGACTAGAGTTACAGCCTTGATCTGAATGCAGTTCGTATGGCATACCAAACCTGAAGAAGAAATCACTAATAGCCGAAGTTACAGTTATAGCTTCCTGATTTGGCATTGCATATGCCTCATTCCACTTGGTGAAATAATCCATCACCACACAAATTTACTTGTTTCCAGCACGTGTTCGGGGCAAAAGACCAGCAATGTCAACAGCTACTCTTCCCATTGGTGTGCCAACTTGATATAACTTCATTTGAGCACGTTCCTTATGCTTGGGTCCCCTTTTAGCACATGTACTGCAGATCCTGCACCATTCTTCCACATCTTGTCTCATACCTATCCAGTAAAATCTCTGTCGTGGTTACTCAATGTCTTCTTAACTCCGGGGTGTCCTCCTGTTAAACTATCATGGGATTGACGCAACACAACTTCCCGTAACTTTCTCGGTATAACTGTTTGCCAGGACGTCACTTTCCCATCTGCAGTTTCCCATCCCCAGACAAGAATATCATCTTCACCATCATCAACTCCTTCAGTCACATTGACTTCAGCTTGATGACACCTGGTTAGTTCA
>NW_013673448.1:30533-32460 GCF_000517525.1 Limulus polyphemus
TCCCTCAGCAACAGCTTGAGGACATCGGGTGATGCAGTTGGGTAGGCCTTTTGTGCCAGTTCTTGCAGGCTCTCCAATTTAGCATGGACTTTAGTCCTAAACCTAGCCCTGTAGACTTCAGACTAATTTTGGGTTCCATACCTGAGTTCTAGAGCAGCTACCAGTGCTCTATAGTTGTGCCTGTCGTCTGCTGACAACTGCCCAAGTATTTCCAGTGGTTGTCCCTTCAAGTTTGTTGCCAGGTACACTGCCTTCTGCTCCTCTGTCCATCCATTCATTTCTGCTAGGAGCTCAAATTGTGCTATATGTGCTTCTCATGGTGCCTTCCCGTCGAATTCCTGTGTCTTCCTGTGGTTTGATTTGCCACCTCTTGTTTCCATCTTCTTCTTTTTCTTTTTTTCCCGCCCCACTCTCTGACACCAGTTTGTTACGTCTCTGTTCGTTTGTTAATTTCCCGTAGAAATTATTTCCGAGAAACTTCAGCGATACAAGTCCTTTCTTAAATAAAACGTGACTTCCGCTGTCGTAACAATATTCATGTGGTTACGCGGGTTCGAATCCCCGTCCCACCAAATATGTTCGCCCTTTCAACCGTAGGGGCGTTATAATGTTACGATCAATCCCACTATTGGTTGGTAAAAGAGTAGCCTCTTGTCTTTCACTGCTAAATTGGAGATGGTTAGCGCAGATAGCCCTCGTGTAGCTTTGTGCCAAATTCAAAACAATCCACTACAAAATACATCAGTACACACACACAGATCGACACAAGCCAAGTACGATATTCAACAGTAAAGTATTATCACTCTCCATAAGCACCAGTTGCCAAACTATCAGCATATCCTCATATGTGAGTTGATCCTCTCAGTACAGTTAGCATCACAGAAAACGAATACGGGCATCATCCCGTTATTATAGGACTTTTCACTAAACTTATCACAGTTTAATATTCCTCCTGTGCTGATTAAGATCAAAAATCTTTGAAAACTATGTGAAAATTACATATAGATCTCCTACACTTCCACAGATGCATGCAATCTGATATAAACATCCTAGTATTGTTCATCACAAAATTCCATCTGAATTTAGAGAAAGTGAGGGTTGTAAATCAAGTCCTTCCTACATCCAGATATATTAAAAATCATTGTGATTATTTAAAATCATGTAGACCAGAGTTTATCAACCTTTTGCGCCCTCAAGTGCCACTTAGTTATTTGGTACTGTAGTAAAGGACCTCATACGCAGTTGATGACTCATTAGTTTAGAGCAGTAATAGTTGTCTTGCTCCATGGTGATCTCACAATCCACCAATGAGTTGAGCCCACTTGTTGAAAACCTTTGATGAAGACTGTAGATGTAAATGTTTAAGGCATTGCATCTCCTACTATCAGCTGTCTTAACTATATAGGTGGTTCAAAAAAAATACAAAAAAGCTCAATGTGTCCTTTAGCTTGCAGAGACCAAGTTAGTGACTGTGTTGTAGCAAAATTACAGACACCAGTACAGGAAGGAAGTAGGGGTACGTTAAGGATATCGTGTATCGCACATTCATGATGTTAGAAAAACACGTAGGTTCAAGAAGTCTTGATAGAAACGAATAAAACCTTATAGCCCGAGCGATTTCGAAAGGTGGACCTTTCCTCTTCAGGGGCAAACTGGAATGGTGGTGTAATCGAATGAGTGATATATATAAAGGGAGTATAGTGATGTCATGAATAATTTTTATCCTTTGCATATATTTTTCATGTAATGTGAACGCTGAATTTCCAAAAACTTACTATTTATTTAAAATAATTTTTCATACCTTTTTTTATAAATTGATTAGCATGGCATATATTTTTCAATCAGTGTCCACGTATCACCTTTATTTTACTTAAACACTTAAGTATACTTTTAAATATACATATATTTATCCATTTCTAAAGTAAAA
>NW_013673448.1:32617-36905 GCF_000517525.1 Limulus polyphemus
AATAATTTTTATCCTTTGCATATATTTTTCATGTAATGTGAACGCTGAATTTCCAAAAACTTACTATTTATTTAAAATAATTTTTCATACCTGTTTTTATAAATTGATTAGCATGGCATATATTTTTCAATCAGTGTCCACGTGTCACCTTTATTTTACTTAAACACTTAAGTATAGTTTTAAATATACATATATTTATCCATTTCTAAAGTAAAATATCCCTAACACTTTTTCACATACACTCTCGCCATCGGCTACACTGTACCGGAAATGAGACTAAACATTTCCTGGAAAAAACGGATGATCTTCATGACGTCACTAAACTCTCTTTATATATATATATCACTGATTCGATTACACTACAATTCCCAGTTTGCCCCTGAAGAAGAACGGTCCAAGAACGGCTATAGTGTATCGTACATCTATAGCAAACATCACGGAGCTAATGACCAAGAAAAAGATGTCGTTGCCACTATAACTGTGGGCATGTTGAAGCGAACATAGACTGAAATCCAATATTAGTTAAATGTACTGAGAACCACTAATGGTGCACACGTAGAAGTCTACTGACATATGTATTAAAACAGTTTGAATTTGGCTACAAAATGTTGAAAACTGCCTGGTTGTATATCCTTAGTTATTTAATTATTAAATTCTAAAATAGAAATGGATCAACCTGTATAATAGTCAAATGGTTATCAAACAACGTCCTGTAGACATTCTACAATGAAACACCACTTGACAGCTGGGAAAGTAAACATTACATATCCTTTTAACTTACAAATTTTTGACTTTCTAGTTATCATTGACAGTCATACAGACTGACAATGTTCTAGATATTACATCAACTAACATAAGCTGTCCTAAATGTATCATAACTAAGCAATTATAACATGATGTCCTGTTAATATCTCTCAGAGAAACTTCTCGATAGCTTGGAAAGTAGGAAATGCCACTTTCTTTTCACAATTAATCTATCTAAAAATAATCATAATAATGTATGGTCTAGTTATTAAACACAGATGTATTGATCAGGAGGTCAACACTGGCATCTTCACCACCCACCAGAGGTATTCCATAACCTTTCTACTGACATTTCCTCTTCTGACTCCTCTTGGACAGCAAGATAAGATGTTTATCAGTTACACTTAGCTTTAACTTAAGAATGAACCTAACATGCTTAAGTGTGCCACTGAGTTATCTGAGAATGAGATAAGGACCAGTCCATTAGAAATTCAATTGCTTCCATGCTGTAGGCACATATCAAAACCATCCTTAAACTCTACTTATAAACTTTTGTTTTTCCACTGCTTTCTAATAGCATCTTCTCTCCTACATGGCGGACTTACCTAGCAGTTGACATACATATTCGGGAGTATCAAACAATGCAGACCTTAACCACTAAATATTCATGTTGGAGGTATTCAGTAAACAACCAAGAGACTTCAGCTCTGTTGTGCAGTATACTATCATGACATATAACAGATATTCATCCTCTCCAGTTCCATTGGGATTACCAAGCTTTCCAAATATCCACTTACTAGCCTACATTCCCCATTCTATCAAATTATGAAACTTTGGGTAATACAGTTAAATGCACAGCTTCATAATACCCAATATATTATACAACTTGGCAAATAAATGGCTGTTAAAACTGACTCCTTGTCTTTGTGAATTTTTCCAGGTATTTTAAATTGTGCCACACATGATTCAGCCAACTCAGCAGTTAAAGGCTTTTCTAATGTGTCAACCAATGATAATCGTTGGCCCACTGATTAAGTAATTGAAAATGACTAGTATTTACTAATAATGTCTTTTGATCTTCATAAGAGGATAAGCATCATCGGGGATATTATCTGTATCAGAGAACCAAATCTCTCTCTACCTGTGTTTATTCTGTTTTGACCAGATCAGTTTTCCTTTGCATGGTATATACAGTACAGTGTTTGCACCATCACTCAATGTTTCGATGGGAATGTGGTCAGATAAAATGATTTTACATGTTACAAAATGAGCAAAAACACCCTGGTAACATTTGGCCCTTGCACCATGGAAAGTCTAATGTATCTTCTGCTTAAGAGCACCTAGGACCATTAGCTGCATCATAGGTTGAGAACCACATCTTGGTGGTTTATAAAAATAGTAAAGGACATCTTCTCGCACTTTTAGCTGTTCATACAAGTACCATAGGTTACATATATCTGCATTATGTTCTTCGACCTGTGATGTTCATGCTTTAACTTGTTGATCAGTTTGTAATACGCAAATTTCTTCAGTTTTCTCTTCCTGGAACTCTCGAAGCATCGTTCATAGTTTTTGTACAGTTGGATATCACTTCTATACAATGTCGAGCATCAAGACTTTGAGCATACAGTCAAGCTCTCACCATCTGATAAGACAGTTCATTGATGTTTCTATGTTGCAGGCCTGGTCAATGATGTATAACAAAGGTGTACTATTGCAACACTGTGACTCAATGAACAATCTTTCAGAATTTTAAAGTTCGTATGTCATTTCGTTATGCATTGTTCACTTAAATGTTGAGTTTCTACCATAAAAGTAGTATTTGTAATTATTGATAAATGTTACAAGCACAATCAGTTTTTTCTTTTTTATGCAGCATCTGCATTCGGGAGTCATCAGCATACAACTAACATATGCAATTACAGGTTCTACTCCATCCTGCACCAATTACAGTTCTAATCCAATTCCATTGTTGCTGGTATCAGTATCAAGTAGAAATGGCATTCTTGTTTTGGATATGATAATACCAGAACTTCCATTGAAACACGCTATGGTCACAGCCTTCAGACCATCAAAGTTTATTTTGGATTTCGTCTGGTCAAATATAAGTGCAGTTAAAATTGGCCATGAATCATTAGTAATATATGAAACCAATATCCAACCAATATTGAGACCAATATCTAACCACTGTGATATTTGTAGGGCCCACTAAGACTGTTCCTTTTCACATCATTACCGAGGAATTCTACCTGTGTGACTTAAATTAACCTATTCCTCTCTCACAACGGGCTTGGTCCCTGGGACCGACCTCGTAACCATTTTGTGCTTGTTATAGTTTTCATGCTATAACTTTTAATAAAGTAAGCGTATCTTCATGACATTTTGCAGATTTTCAGTAAACATTACATGCCTTTCGTACTCAAAATATCAGTGTTTATTTAATTAAGTTTGAGATTTTTTTAAGTAATGTTTTTCTCGTGATTTTTTTACTTTTCGAATGTTGAGTATCCAACATGCAAAGTAATTTTGATTTTCAGATTAAAAATACTTTTATACATCAGAAAATTTTCAAATTTCACATGCGAAATATTTATAACCTCCAAATAATTATCAATCGTTTTTAGACAAAAATTTATATTTTATCTGTTATTTTCACCATTGTATCTCTGTACGGGTTTGGTCGACTTGAACGACGTCGTAACCACCATAAATAATTAGGAAATAGATATAAGTTATGCTTTTTTCGTTCTAGAATGAACACAGATTATAACACGAAAACATAAATGTTTGATATAAATAGCTTAAATCTCATAACATTATACATCTATATATATATATTTAATATTTTTATTTTATTGACCTTTCAGCCGTGGCTGACTAACATTACAGAAGTTGCAATGACGCGGCGCACGTGCACTATGTTACCGTATCTAATAATATAAAACTGGCCTTTACAAAGTGACCTATATTTGGTTTTATTCTAGTGGACCAAAATTTTGTAAAGTGCAGTCACATCTCGGTTATAATACATTACATATGTATATATATATATATATTATTACTATTTACAAATAATTTCTTAAATTTCAGTTATTTTTCATAAACTATAGAACAGTAAATAAAGAAGTATAAGGGCCAGATTAGAGAGGGGGGAACTGGTGGAGCTGCAGTTCGAGGCGCACCATGCTAAAAAAAAGACATGCATTAGAAAATATATGCATTCCCGCATAAACAATGGGTTCAGCGCTTTAAAACAAAATATGAAAACACTAGTCATCTGTGATAAGCTTAGATTTATTACAGAAAAAACGTTACTAAGACATATAGACAATTTCAGATGATCCCTTAAATAGAATATTATTGATTCACTAGAACTGCATGTGACACGAAAAAGACAAAATCTGTCTTGCATGCGAGAGCTACGTCACGTCTTTGAATGTGTGTGTCTGTCAGTAGTGGATAGAGGAATGCGGTTCCAGGTGTTCAAACCCCGCTCTTTTCGATGCACATTGCCCTCATTGTGCAACATATTGTTACGTCTCCG
>NW_013673449.1:0-1269 GCF_000517525.1 Limulus polyphemus
AGGGTGAATTGTGTCCAATACACTTGTCCAGACACTTTATAGTCAAGGGTGAATTGTGTCCAATACACTTGTCCAGACACTTTATAGTCAAGGGTGAATTGTGTCATAGTACACTTGTCCAGACACTTTATCGTCAAGGGTGAATTGTGTCCAATACACTTGTCCAGACACTTTATCGTCAAGGGTGAATTGTGTCATAGTACACTTGTCTAGACACTCTCTAGTCAAGGGTGGATTGTGTCATAGTACACTTGTCTAGACACTCTCTAGTCAAGGGTGAATTGTGTCATAGTACACTTGTCTAGACACTCTCTAGTCAAGGGTGAATTGTGTCATAGTACACTTGTCTAGACACTCTCTAGTCAAGGGTGAATTGTGTCATAGTACACTTGTCTAGACACTCTCTAGTCAAGGGTGGATTGTGTCATAGTACACTTGTCTAGACACTCTCTAGTCAAGGATGAATTGTGTCATAGTACACTTGTCTAGACACTCTCTAGTCAAGGGGTGGATTGTGTCTTAGTACACTTGTCTAGACACTCTCTAGTCAAGGATGGATTGTCATAGTACACTTGTCTAGACACTCTCTAATCAAGGATGGATTGTATCACAGTACACTAGTACAGGTGTTCTCTAGTCAAGGGGTGGACTGTGTCAGAATTCATTCTATTGTGATAGTTATGATACAGTATACAGCACTATATAATTTTAAGACAGATTTCTATGATGTTTAGAAATTCATGAATAAAATAATATTTCACGTTAAACCTAGAAACTGTTTGACTAGTAGTGTCCAGGTGCAGAAGTAAGATTTCACCTATCTTCTTGCACAGCAAGTTGTTCACAAAATATGTTGATAAACAACTTAACAAATCACATTGTTTATGGTCTGTAGCTATACAACTCAAATCCTCTTTATGAACTTCAGTTGACTTTAGAGAAACTTACAAATTTCTGGAATGGATCCATTTTAACACAAAATTCTCCTTTTCCACAATTATTAAAGCATAAAAGGCACAAAATGTTAGCACTTTTAAGAGTGGAATAACAGGAAATGACAGTATGATATCAAAATGAAAAACAGGAGGAAAGTTAAATAGATGTAACTCAAAAACACAAATAGTCCATAGGAGTTCGAGAAGGAAACTGTAAACAAGAAAATGTGAACACAGAATAATGTAACACAATAATGGTGTTCGGTAACTTTTCACAAGCTATATATATATGTGTGTGTGTGTGTGTGTGTGTGTGTGTGTGTGTGTGTGTGTG
>NW_013673449.1:2018-2722 GCF_000517525.1 Limulus polyphemus
TATATATATTCTTCCTTTAATGATCACATGTTTAAAAAAAATGTTTCACAGAGCACATTGTGAAAAATATTTCCAAGGGATTTATTGTGGTTACAGATTACAGCTATAATGTTGAGTTAAACGTCTAGATAAGTCTAAGGTTAAGCCTGCATACTATCAGGCTAACATGCTGAAACCCACTAAACCCCAAGAAAATACCAAGATGAGGTCAACTTACTATCAGGCTAACATGCTGACACCCAATAAACCCCAAGAAAATACCAAGATGAACTCTACTTACTATCAGGCTAACATGCTGACACCCATTAAACCCCAAGAAAATACCAAGATGAACTCTACATATCATAAGGCTAACATGCTGACACCCATTAAACCCCAAGGAAATACCAAGATGAACTCTACATATCATAAGGCTAACATGCTGACACCCATTAAACCCCAAGAAAATACCAAGATGAACTCTACATATTATAAGGCTAACATGATGACACCCACTGTACTCCAAGGAAATACCAAGATGAACTCTACTTACTATCAGGCTAACATGCTGACACCCAATAAACCCCAAAGAAATACCAAGATGAACTCTACATATTATAAGGCTAACATGCTGACACCCACTAAACCCCAAGGAAATACCAAGATGAACTCTACATATTATAAGGCTAACATGCTGACACCCAATAAACCCCAAGGAAATACCA
>NW_013673449.1:3703-13209 GCF_000517525.1 Limulus polyphemus
TGACACCCATTAAATCCCAAGAAAATACCAAGATGAACTCTACATATTATAAGGCTAACATGCTGACACCCAATAAACCCCAAGATGAACTCTACTTACTATCAGGCTAACATGCTGACACCCAATAAACCCCAAGAAAATACCAAGATGAAATCTACATATTATAAGGCTAACATGCTGACACCCATTAAACCCCAAGGAAATACCAAGATGAACTCCACATACTATCAGGCTAACATGCTGACACCCACTGTACTCCAAGGAAATACCAAGATGAACTCTACATACTATCAGGCTAACATGCTGACACCCACTGTACTCCAAGAAAATACCAAGATGAACTCTACATATTATCAGGCTAACATGCTGACACCCACTGTACTCCAAAGAAATACCAAAATGAACTCTACATACTATCAGGCTAACATGCTGACACCCATTAAACCCCAAGGAAATACCAAGATGAACTCTACTTACTATCAGGCTAACATGCTGACACCCATTAAACCCCAAGGAAATATCAAGATGAACTCTACATATTATAAGGCTAACATGCCGACACCTATTAAACCCCAAGAAAATACCATAAAGACAAAACCTCCATACAATATCATCTCCCGTGGACTTTGTGTACAGTTTAGAGTTTTGAAAGACAACAATGACTTCAGTTAACTTTGCAAAAGCCTCCTACAATAGAAGTTGCACTGCGGAGCAATAGTTCATAATGAAAGCCATCATACAGAACACCATCAGCATTAGAGGAAGAAGCTGTAAATCCTAGGCAGTCATACTTACACTGTTAGCCATCCTTATATTGCCATGAAAGTTAGTGAATTTCTCTCTGTATAGTAAAATTTTCTTGACTTTGGAATAACTTCACTTATCTTATTCAATAACAGAATATTTTCTGAAATGTGATCAACTTCACCCAACTTTACTGACCTCTATATTTTATTCATTCCAAGGCTTCTGTATCTGTCTGATAACTTGGGAAGTGGAAATTTGGCAGGAAATAAGAAGTATACTATGTCCCAAAAGATAGAATGTTTCAGTGCTTAAACATCAGCACAATGAGTCAAAGATACTAATAAAATTTCTATAGCATTACAACAGTCTTGTAATCTTGTAGCATTATTAGTGTCTTTGATTCATTGTGTTGATATTTAAGCACTGCTACTAACAGTTGCAAGCCTTTAGTTTTTACATCATGCTTAAAATCAACAATAAGTCTAGGAAGCTAACAAAACTACTAAAACAAAATGCAACCACTAAAGTTTAGAGGATAGTTTGAAAACTTATTTATAATTAGGCAACTGATAGAGTCCATGAACAATAAGTGTATAAAGATCATCTCTTACTATTAGATCTTATTATAACACTACAAGCTAATATGATGTATATAGCTTTGTATACTTTTATCTATGCTGACACAGAAGTAAATGGACATTGCTTCTCCAAGTTATCTTTTCATTCCTCACTAGAATAATCTTTATGGAAGAATTTCCAATGTGATTTTTTTTCAATAAGAAAATTTCTGAGTAATGTTTTGAATTGCTGATTCCCCAGTCTAGTTTACTGAATCCACCCTCAACAGATGTTTTCCAAAATACTTCTCAACAGTAGTTACCAGGACCTTTTTTTTTACACTAATCTGTAAGGTACTTTTGTTAATAACACAATTTCAAGTTTCGGTTGTATTTTCTCTGAAATGAAACATTCCCCAAAGTAACATTTCTTAGCTACCACATTCTCAAATTATCTTGTCATCACTAATGAACCATTACATAGCAATATTTATATTGAGAAAACGCTTTAGTTTTGGTTTGTATTTAATCTAATATTGTTACAAGTAATCCCAAATTAATAAATCTTGCTATGTCATGAACCCCTGGTTGTTATTGTTATGTTTAAACTTAACCTATTTCCTCTAATTAAATAACTATGTCTAACATAGCTGCAGTGGTCCTCCAAGTTGTAAGGCTAGGCTTTTATTTGTAAGTCCAATAATTATCCCAACTTTTTGAAACTAAATACTTCGAAGTTCCAATGATAAACCTTACCAAAATACTTCTAGTTCTAACCAGACAAAACACACAATATTTCGGAACGGCAAGAAAAGCTAGATGCACTCCATAATCACACAGCTAATTTCTCAATATTTGAATTCCAATACAGACATATGTATATTTGCATGAGATGCATAACGTGAATATCTTTTCAACTGTAGAGATATCACTTCTCTCAAAATTATTCATAATTATTTCATTTCATTTCTAACAAACACTCACGTTATCTTTTTACTATCACAGAGAACTGAAAACTCACATGTTCATAATACTCACTTAGCCAAGACTTGCTAACACCTATAACTATCAAAGGATTTTGAAAACTAAACTTATTACAAAACTGTTGGTATTAGTATACATGAAATAGCTTATTTTCAATCGCACCTGCTCATATTGTATAACATTGCAGGTATAAACCAAAGGTCACCTGACCTCTGCGAAATATTATTGGTCGACGCATAATTTTTGCAAAATGCAGCATGCACTTAAAAGTTAAATGCAAGGGCTAGGTCTCTTTCTCAGGCAGTAGCCTAGCTGCTAAAGATGGGCCTGCGTAAACTACCTACTTGTGCATTCATTCATAAGTTGCACAGTGTGCTTCGTAGAATATAAAACAACTGAGAGGAATTTCAATTTTTTTCTTTATAAAGGACGACCGTCTAAAAGTAAAAGACTTTGACGTCGTAGAAAATGCACATAAAACATGACCAAAAATCAAAATGTCTTACCACTAGATGGCGCTTAACATATTTATATGTTCATGTCCCCCTGCGATTTTTTGTTGGTAATTCTTTTTATATATTTTTAGAAGCAATATTAATTGATTTAAGTTTTATTTTATATGCGCAAATACTAGCATCAACATGTAGCTATGTTAATCAGAAATAATTCTGACGAACTGTCATTTCCTTTACGAAAAGCATGAACAATATATCAAATGTTTTTATAAAGTTACATCTTCACCTCAGACAGTAACGCTGGTTATAAATATAAAGATTTTAAAAACATGCCATGTTTTAATTATTTATACTTACATTAAGGCATTGGGCGTGTTTCTGCTACAAAATTTATGTTTCCAAATCATATTATTTTAAAACTAAATATTACAGGACTAGACATCACCATTACCGTGATTTTAAATAAAAGCAGTATCAACTGACCAACTACATGCACTAATATAACGTGGTTTGCTTTAACCTTGACAAACTCAGAGTCTAAAATATCTTATATAACATGAGCCGCGACCCGCAAAAATTTTTTATATAATACTGGCTGCGACCCGCAAAATATCTTTATATAACATGAGCCGCGACCCGCAAAACATTTTTATATAATACTGGCTGCGACCCGCAAAACATCTGTAGTAGTTTTCATGCCCTTCGCTTGAATTTTCACTCACGCCATTTAAGCTACAATCGATAAATCCTGGTATATTTGAAAAAAATTACGTGGTCAGACAAACAAACTCTCATAGACGTAACTTTATTTAATAAAACTACACGTAAAGTAAATAATAAAGTACAGTAATGTTATTTATAATAGTATACAGAGTATGAAACAGTTATGAGCATTCAATGTATGACACAATTTTACGGCTTGAAACAAAGAAACTCACAAAAACGAAGAATAAAACCGCACTGAAGAAAAAAATAACTAAAAGATGTTTATAACAATCTATAAGACGAACCGAAGCTAAATTGGTGCAAAGTAAAGTAAATGTAAAGTTGAAATGAAGACAAACTTAGCTGATTATGCAGAAACGTCTGGTGTTCATAAAGTGATAAAAGATATGATTTTGAACGAACTGCGCATGCGTATTTTAGACCTAAATAAGTCTAGAAAGTTTATAGAAATTGTATTTAATGTAATGATCATTTTTTAAGGAAATTACACGCGGGTTAAGTGTGGTTTATGTAAAATACTTTGCAAATAAAAATAACGAAAGTTGAAAGTCGAAGCCAGTCGTCACGTGATGACAACGATATTGTGCCATCGTGTACCATACTCGTTGCATTGAAAAGTTTGACTAATAAAAGCCAATATGCAAGCCAGACTCCTCTGGCAATGGCCTTTCTAACAGAAAGAGATTTGTAGCGTTTGGTCGAGAAATTTGCGAGAAACATTCCAGACAGACAAGTACAAGTGTATTATTTATATAGATTCTGTAAGTGAGCTAATACTGTGGTATTAACTATGTGTTGGCTTGAAACTTGGAATACTTGCTTTCTACTTTAAAACATACTTTTATGTCGCAAAACACCACCTGAGCCTATCACGTAAACATACATATTTTGTTTAAAGTAACTGAAGTTCAGATATATAAGCCCACGTGTATCTATAAATACTGACCATCTACATATCTATGTGGTATAGGCCCACATGTACCTATAAATACTATATACATATCTATGTGGTATAGGCCAATGTACCTATAAATACTGACCACCTACATATCTATGTGGTATAGGCCCACATGTACCTATAAATACTGACCACCTACATATCTATGTGGTATAGGCCCACATGTACCTATAAATACTTACCATCTACATATCTATGTGGTATAGGCCCACATGTACCTATAAACACTATATACATATCTATGTGGTATAAGCCAAGGTGTACTTATAAATACTGACCACCTACATATCTGTGTGGTATAAGCCCACACGCAGCTATAAATACTATCTACAGGTCTGTGTGGTATAAGCCCACATGTACCTATAAATACTGACCATCTACATATCTGTGTAGTATAAGCCCACATGCAACTATATATACTGACTACTTACATATCCGTGTAGTATAAGCCGACATGCAGCTATAAATACTATCTACATATCTGTGTGGTATAAGCCCACATGTGCCTATAAGTACTGACCATGTACATATCTGTGTGATATAACCCCACACAAATCTATAAATGCTGACTACCTACATATCTGTGTAGTGTTGGGATGAAGGGGGATAAGGGGCTACTTATCATGTTTGGCCTAACCTCCACTTTTGCCCATAAGTAACGTATTTTTTGTTATCCCTTCGAAGTGACCACACCGTGTCCGAAACTGGACTTCTGCCGGAAATAGTATTCCAACCATAAGATATAATAACGTCTTTTAAAGTTACGCTTTATAAAAAGTTCATGTTTACACAGGTATACATTTAGTTTAATATTCACATCGTTAACATGTAACATCACTTAGTCATTTCCAAATCCACTTATTACTATATTCCCCACTCCATCTTTTATTCCCGCTTATAATATACGCCTATATGTTTTTTGTGCCCCTGCCAGCTTCACTGATTATGTTTTATTAAACATTTCGTGAAGATAAATCCGTAAAAACTTGGTGAACAGCAAGATGGAGACACAGGTCAACTCACAATTGTATGTTGAAGAGTTGGTATCTACTTGGATGATGGTGTAGACGTCAAGAGCATACACTTTTTGACTGATCCCAACCAAACTTGGCATGTGTCCTTTGACCTTCCCCCTAGAAGTATCATAATGTGGCGGCATGCGGGTCAGACCCCACCCACGTGCCCCAGGAGGGGACTGCTGTCTATCTGTCTGTCCTCCTTCCTCGCTGATCTCAACCAAACTTGGCATATATCTGGGAAGAGACACAAAAGAGCCAGATCGGGTCGCTCTATGTTTTCCCCATGCGTAGAACGGATACCTCAGCTAGTATAAAGTAAAGAAAGTAAAACCTAATAGAAAAAAGATATATTGGTACAGTAAGTGCGTTAATAATAAAAACTGACAGCCAGACTCTGTGTTATATAACAATGATTGTTTATATATTTGGTTTACTGAGTAAAAGATATACGTCTTTTGTTGAATACTTTAGCTAAAACAACTTCTGAACCTTTTCACTAACGTGTACAGTGGTCGAAATTTTTATAGTAAGTGACTCACAAGCATACAAAAACGTTTTCAAAAGTTGTGTAACTTCTATAGCAATAATAATAATTAAAAAAAACACAATGTTATTAAGTAAAATACGAAAAACAACGTAGTAGTAGAACGACAGGCCTGAAAACTATCCTACAATCTTGAGTGGATATTGTTCCGGAAGACGTGATCAGAAACAAATCGAACTAGAGATGCGCTCAGTAGGGTGCACACCTCCGCCACGCTTAGTAGGGTGCACACCTCCGCCACGCTCAGTTAGGGTGCACACCTCCGCCACGCTCAGTAGAGTGCATACCTCCGCCACGCTCAGTAGAGTGCACACCTCCGCCACGCTTAGTAGGGTGCATACCTCCGCCACGCTCAGTAGGGTGCACACCTCCGCCACGCTTAGTAGGGTGCATACCTCTGCCACGCTTAGTAGGGTGTATACCTCCGCCACGCTCAGTAGGGTGCACACCTCCGCCACGCTTAGTAGGGTGCATACCTCCGCCACGCTCAGTAGAGTGCATACCTCCGCCACGCTCAGTATGGTGCATACCTCCGCCACGCAGTGTTTATCATATCAAAAAATACGAAAATGTGTCCGTATGTCCGTAGATATCCACGGATACGAACCATTTTTTTGGCAGGGAAAGAAAATAAGGAATAATATTCTACATATGTTCACCAAGTTTCGTCAAAATCTGATCATCTTTGACTGAGTTATAGAGCAAATATTTACAGATAGGGATTTTTGTGACCTTGATCCTCAAAAAATTAATAATTTGTAAGTCGGATCATAATCTAAAAGTATACCAACTTTCGTCCAAATCCATTCAGCTGTTTTCGAGAAATCCTGTTGACAAACACAAATAAATACACACACACACACACACAGGGGAGAAAACATAACATCTGTCCACTTTCGGTTGCGGAGGTAATTAATTTAACGTTATTATTCGCTGAAAAGCTATTAAAGGTTTGTTGTTTTTTTTTGTAATAACAAAAATTCTAACTTTTTACTATTGTAAAAACTCAATCCAATTTATAACTTATAATCTTTATACGTATAGTCCAAAAGACTTACTTATTTTATTTTTACATTCGGGGAGATTTTTGATTATTCCGGCACAAGTCTTATTTGAATACCCTGCCAACTCATCCACACTGAATATTCGTAACTTTTTAATAAACTTGTATTAAATTCAACATCGTTACAACTTGTGCATTAACAAGGAAAAATAAGCGCGTGTACAAATAGGAATTAATAATATTAACATTGCTGCTAATGCTATTAGTATTACACACATAATAGCCAAGCATACATCTTTTGTTGAGCTGTGTTCATACAGACAATGAAAAAATAATAAAATGCACCCTAATTTAATATAAATTAAACTACATTATTAACAACACTCAATTTAATCAAGTGAATATTTCAAATATGTAAAGTCTAACCTAAACCCAATTTTAAAGAAAAAAATCATTGAACAAAATTAAAAAACTGGGCTCGACCATATTTCTTTGTAATTAATACTGTTGCGTCAGCGAGTCACATGACTACTGTGACGCAACGTTTCTAGAACTATCATGTACTTTGGCAAATGCTCTAGTATTTAGATATAGGGTAGTCGGGTATATATAAGAGGGGGACAACGTGACGCGGGAATAAAATGTAATGTGTGTGTGAAGATAGTGAGTAATTGATCTGCAGTCAGAAGTATTATTGAGCACGTTCGTTGTTATAGCGTTTGTTTAGCGCGATTGTTGAAGTTGAGTGTATCGGTAAAGTTGTATTCGGAAAGAATAAACCAGTTTTATTAAGTAAAGAACTTGTGTCGCTAAATTTTCGTCGGAAGTTACGGAAAGTTAATTAACAAACGGAGATGTAACAATACATCTACAGATAAAAACTATCATTATTTTAAACCAATCTCCATTTTCACCCTTTTAAATGGCTTCAATTCTACACTTGTTTCTTTGTTTATAATTTCGCACAAAGCTACAGGAGGGCTATCTGCACTAGCCGTCCCTAATTTAGCAGTGTAAGACTAGAGGGAAGGCAGCTAGTCATCCCCATCCACCGACAACTCTTGGGCTACTCTTTTACCAACGAATAGTGGGGCCTCCAGTGGCACAGCGGTATGTCTGCGGACTTACAACGCTAGAATCCGGGTTTCGATACTCGTGGTGGGCAGAGCACAGATAGCCCATTGTGTAGCTTTGTGCTTAATTACAAACAAACGAATAGTGGGATTGACCGTCACAATATAACGCCCCCACGGCTTAAAGGGCGAGCACGTTTGGTGGGGCGGAGATTCGAACCCGCGACCCGCATATTGCGAATCGAGGTTTCACATACCAAACAATACCCATATATCTTGATTAAAATTGGCAAACTTGTGCAACGAATATAATTTTTAGTTATTATAAATTATTTGAAAACGTTTTAGGACCCAAGGTAGAGTTTTATTTTTAACCAGGTAAATGACAAACAAATCACGAATATTATATAGTACCAAAAGATGTCACATTTTAAGTTAAGGAAATCCCTAAAACATTTTATATTTCGTTAGCTTTGCGTTCATAATTACATCAAATTTAAATCTCGTGCCAACTTTTGGTTAATCAAAATATCGACAAGTTAGTGACTGAGACATTCCATACATAGCTTATCGATATTAAACACAGGGTACGTTTTATTGATTCTGTTTAGTTTTATAGAAAAGACTGATACAGTCTGTAAATGAAACGTTCAGCATCGCCTTGTAGAACGTCACAGCTACGTTTTATCGTCTAATATATTTGTTTTTTCTTCCTTTACTTTTATCCACTTGTTATAAAGCCATATGTTCCCCGGTGGATCAGCGGTAAATCTACGGACTTACAACGCAAAAATCCGGGGTTTGATTCCCCACGGTGAACAGAGTGCATATAGCCCATTGTGTAGCTTTGATTAAGAAAACAACATGTACAAACAATGAAGCCAAGCGTAAATTTCTCCAGAAAAAAAAATGTTTCCAGTGAGCCAAGAAAATGAGTTTCCAGAAAATCGACTGCAAATCTCTCCAGAAAGTTAAGAGAATGTATCTCCAGATGTTGAATTATTTGATCTCCAGACGTTGAAATATTGGATCTACAGCAAGTCGAGAGAAAACATATTCCACAAGTTCAGAAAATGAGTCTCAGGATAGTCAACTGAGAGTGTCTTCTGTAAGTTGAAGGAGTGAGACTACAACAAGTCGACTGAGAGTGTCTCCTGTAAGTTGAAGAAGTGAGCCTACAACAAGTAGAGTGAGAGTGTCTCCGTGTAAGTTGAAGGAGTGAGCCTACAACAAGTAGACTGAGAGTGTCTTCTGTAAGTTGAAGGAGTGAGACTACAACAAGTAGACTGAGAGTGTCTTCTGTAAGTTGAAGGAGTGAGACTACAACAAGTAGACTGAGAGTGTCTCCTTTAAGTTGAAGGAGTGAGCCTACAACAAGTAGACTGAGAGTGTCTCCTTTAAGTTGAAGGAGTGAGCCTACAACAAGTAGACTGAGAGTGT
>NW_013673449.1:13930-22978 GCF_000517525.1 Limulus polyphemus
AACCCTGCTTTTATTGTACCAGTGACAGACATAACAAAACTTACTGTTATTGTATCTAAGACAGACACATAAATCCTGTTGTTATTATACCAGTGGCAAACACATTAACTAATATTATCCTGTCAGTGACTGAAGTCTGACATACACCATTATATTATCCTGTCAGTGACTGAAGTCTGACATACACCACTAGACACAATAACTACTGTTATCCTGTCAGTGACTGAAGTCTGACATACACCACTAGACACAATAACTACTGTTATCCTGTCAGTGACTGAAGTCTGGCATAAACCACTAGACACAATAACTACTGTTATCCTGTCAGTGACTGAAGTCTGGCATACACCATTATGTTATCCTGTCAGTGACTGAAGTCTGGCATACACCATTATGTTATCCTGTCAGTGACTGAGTTCTGAAAAACACCATTATGTTATCCTGTCAGTGACTAAAGTCTGACATGCATCACTATAAATAATAAATACTGTTATCCTGTTAGTGAGTGAAGTCTGGCATAAACCACTAGACATAATAACTACTGTTGTATCTTGTCAGTGACTGAAGTCTGAAAAACACCATTATGTTATCCTGTCAGTGACTGAAGTCTGTCGAACACCACAAGACACAATAACTACTGTTATCCTGTAGAAAAGTAATTTATATACTTAGTTTCTTTTCTGCGATGTATATTTTATATACAAGTTGAAGTTAATTTTCCGTTTTTTTTTTTATTAATGGCTTCTATTAAGTAATACAAAATTAGGGACGGCAACGCGTAGCCTTAAAAGCTTTTACACAAATACATTAATACCAGATCCAAGTTATTTCCTTCACATTGGAAAAGCAATATCAAATGTAGCCATATTTCCAATAAAAGTAGAAAGTCATAAGTTTTTGAATTTTTAACAAAATATTGTTTTTCACATAAAAAACTGAATAACACTAATTGAAAATGAACAGTAACACAATATCAATTACAACTCATTCAATAAGAATGGTAACACAATATTAATTACCACCCATTCAATAAGAATGCTGACACAATATCAAATTCCACCCATTCAATAAGAATGCTAACACAATATTAATTACCACCCATTCAATAAGAATGCTGACACAATATTAATTTACACCCATTCAGTAAAAATGCTAACACAATATTAATTTCCACCCATTCAATAAGAATGCTAACACAATATTAATTTCCACCCATTCAGTAAAAATGCTAACACAATATTAATTACCACCCATTCAGTAAAAATGCTAACACAATATTAATTACCACCCACTCAGTAAAAATGCTAACACAATATTAATTTCCACCCATTCAATAAGAATGCTAACACAATATTAATTTCCACCCATTCAATAAGAATGCTAACACAATATTAATTTCCACCCATTCAGTAAAAATGCTAACACAATATTAATTACCACCCATTCAATAAGAATGGTAACACAATATTAATTACCACCCATTCAGTAAGAATGCTAACACAATATTAATTTCCACCCATTCAATAAGAATGCTAACACAATATTAATTTCCACCTATTCAGTAAAAATGCTAACACAATATTAATTACCAGTTTTGCTGGTAAATTCAAAGGTAAAGTGTCAGTATTTAGTATAAATGGAATATATCGTGATTATTTTGAAAGTGAATTTCAGACCTGAAGGCACTAATTAGTGGTACTGATAACGTAGACTTGTTATATAAAAAGCAATATTCTACGAGTTTTACGTTCCTAAAGACACAGCTATCACAAACTACAGTGCCGCTTTCAATAGACATACCACCGGGCTTAACAGTTGTACTGTGTGAAAACATGTTTACGTGCCAACATGAAATCACGTTAATACACTCAATGCAAGGAGTAATTTTCACCATAATTCCTCTTTATGATTCTTAAGCTTTCGGACGAGGTGTAGTTATAAGCATTACTTTACGAATCTCGATGTATTTCTAGATTTTCAGAAAATGTTTGACTGTATATTTTACCTAGAGATGGCACTACCTTCATATATATATATTTCCCCTTCCCTTATCACGCACCTACACGATGAGTATTGTAACCCAATTTTTTACATATATGCCAAACTTATCGCTGAACAGTGGGGCGATCGTTGTTATAAATGGATGTATGAGCTAGGATATCTGTTTCTAATAATTATGATATTATTCACATTAAAACCTAATAAAACATTCTATCTGGTGATACATTCAAATAAATTTAATAATAATTTCAAACTGATGAAAGAAAATATTACGTTTGAAATATTATATTAAACTTGTGATACGTTTCTATATTTATGTCATTAACAGCACTTTGAAAATAAATATCTTAAATATGAGTTTTTACAGCCACTTGTACAGTTAGAAAATAAGAACAGAATTCACAAGATGTAGAACAGTACAAAATGATCAATATTTTAAGACAAGTGAAAATGGCTACCAATTAAATGTATCAAACCAGACTTTAACGAGTGAGAGAGAGATTTGAGAACAATGTAATAATATATATGTTAATTATGGTGAAAGTTGTTCTTCATGATATATATATATCTTGTATTATATGGATGATTAGTAAACATTATGTACTAAAATATATATATATGTTTAATGGTCAAAGTCTATCAGGACCGACACTATTTTATATCAATTTATGTGAGAACACTTAAGCCTTAATTAAATGGATTTGACAGCATAAGTTAATAAGTCGAACATATTTATGAATGTTCAAAAATAACAACAGAGAAACTGTATGCTGGGAGTAAGAGAAAAACAAGTACCACATGTTTTAATAAGAGAAAATAAAACAAACGAATATTCTTTGTAGCCAATCCTGGCTTACAACCTTGCAAGCTGCCTGTAGGTGAGGGATAGTTTTTCAATTATTTTATTTTATTCAATACTTTGTACAGAGAAACAATTATTAACATAGAGCATTATGCCTGCAAAAATACAATAAAAGTACAGAAGATTTTGGCAAGCTACATAATCAATTTATAATATTAACTTAATAAAAAAAGTGTTGTTACAGTTGTATCCCAAACGATCATCTAAGATAGATGTAATAACTCTACTGTTATTGTACCAGTGACAGACACAACAAAACTTACTGGTATTGTATCTAAGACAGACACATAAACCCTGTTGTTATTATACCAGTGGCAGACACATTAACTACTGTTATCCTGTCAGTGACTGAAGTCTGACATACACCATTATATTATCCTGTCAGTGACTGAAGTCTGGCATACACCACTAGACACAATATCTACTGTTATCCTGTCAGTGATTGAAGCCTGACATACACCATTATGTTATCCTGTCAGTGACTGAAGTCTGGCGTACACCACTAGACACAATAACTGCTGTTATCCTTTCAGTGACTGAAGTCTGGCATAAACCACTAGACACAATAACTACTGTTATCTTGTCAGTGACTGAAGTCTGAAAAACACCATTATGTTATCCTGTCAGTAACTGAAGTCTGAAAAACACCATTATGTTATCCTGTCAGTAACTGAAGTCTGACGAACACCACTAGACACAATGACTACTGTTATACTGTCAGTGATTGAAGTTGGACGAACACCACTAAACACAATAACTACTGTTATCTTGTCAGTGACTGAAGCATATTGAGTTACACTTTATAAATTTCAAGTTTTTTTTAAGACATAATTAATGAAGTTATAGCGATTTTCTACATTATTAGAACTTAACTTTGTGCACCAAATGTTATCCAGCCCTAGGAAGTTACCAAACTTTGCAACTAGAGACAAGAGCTATTAAAATCTAAGATAAATAAGCTTGTCTTGTGACTTCATGGTGATGAAAACTTGCAATTTTGTTGATGCACCACCATCCGATCAGGAAAGAATGTTCGACCACAGCGATCACATGGCACCAGTTGTTTTAAGTGGCTCTTCCATGCGGCATCTGCCATGGCATCTAGGTCAATTATCCCATTCTCTGAAATAGTTAACTCACTAATAAAAACACAACATATTTAACACTAAATGAACTTGGTTATCTCGTTTACATATTTTGAAACCGAACCGTTTAAAATAACGTAAAGACACTTCTCTAAGTTTGAAAAAAACAAAACACCTGTAACTGTAAACAATACTCACAATAAAGAGTTAGTAAACATTAAAGACTTGGTCATATAAAAAAAGTAACTTAAAACTGATGTACTGAAAAGTTAAACTACAAAAATCAGCTTTCTAATATTGACTCTCAAGAAACATTGCTTTTGTGCAGAAAAGTTAATTCAGGCTTAACTAACATTTATTTTACAAAAACTGATGTTATTCAACACATATCTTGCCTTTAAAGAC
Organism: Limulus polyphemus; assembly: GCF_000517525.1. Lineage (NCBI taxonomy): Eukaryota > Metazoa > Arthropoda > Merostomata > Xiphosura > Limulidae > Limulus > Limulus polyphemus. The sequence continues at coordinate 18,284 of NW_013673449.1, forward strand.
TGTTTCAGGTTTTACGGGTTCTGATCTTCTCAGTTCTGGTGAAAGTAAGTTATTTTCTATTTTCCACTTCTGGAGACACTGTGGTTCATGGAGGGAGATGGACTTAGTCCCGAACTCTCGGCCACATATGTAGCAGGTCACAAACGGACGTTTTCTGGGTAACGGCTTTTTCAGAGAAGGCTTGAGTAATGATATTAATATTTTATCACACAAAATCTGTTTATGACACCACACAAATAATAGTGATCTAAACTGGCTTTGAAATATTAACTAAACTCCGTTGGTTGAAGGCAAACAAAATATTGTACTTGCTGGCAGTACAATCAACGTAAATCAAAAACAAACATCAGTATGCTTCCAAGTCAAAATATAAATATCTGAAAATCGTTTATTTTTTACATGAAACACGAGAAAATATATTTTATTAAGTAAAAACGAAATAAATTATTTTTTTCACAAATAAACATCAGATTTTCACCAGATTAGTCTCTTCTGACGCTTCACCTGTCTTACTGCTTCTGTCCTTGCACAATTGAAGCCTGACATACACATCATACCAGATCAGTCTCTTCTGACGCTTCACCTGTCTTACTGCTTCTGTCCTTGCACAATTGAAGCCTGACATACAATATTATGTTAGCCTGTCAGTGACTGAAGTCTGACGAACACCACTAGACACAATAACTACTGTTGTTATCCTATCAATGACTGAAGTCTGGCATAAACCATTATGTTATCCTGTCAGTGACTGAAGTCTGACGTATACCACTAGACATAATAACTACTGTTGTTATCTTGTCAGTGACTGAAGTCTGACATACACCATTATGTTGTCCTGTCAGTGACTGAAGTCTGACATATACCACTAGACATAATAACTACTGTTGTTATCCTGTCAGTGACTGAAGTCTGACATACACCATTATGTTATCCTGTCAGTGACTGAAGTCTGACATACACCATTATGTTATCCTGTCAGTGGCTGAAGTCTGGCGTATACCACTAGACATAATAACTACTGCTGTTATCCTGTCAGTGACTGAAGTCTGACATACACCATTATGTTATCCTGTCAGTGACTGAAGTCTGGCATAAACCATTATGTTTTCCTGTCAGTGACTGAAGTCTGACGTATACCACTAGACATAATAACTACTGCTGTTATCCTGTCAGTGACTGAAGTCTGACGTATACCACTAGACATAATAACTACTGTTATCCTGTCAGTGACTGAAGTCTGGCATACACCATTATGTTATGCTGTCAGTGACTGAAGTCTGACATATACCACTAGACATAATAACTACTGTTGTTATCCTGTCAGTGACTGAAGTTTGACATGCACCATTATGTTATCCTGTCAGTGACTGAAGTCTGACATACACCATTATGTTATCCTGTCAGTGACTGAAGTCTGACGTATACCACTAGACATAATAACTACTGTTGTTATCCTGTCAGTGACTAAAGTCTGACGTATACCACTAGACATAATAACTACTGTTGTTATCCTGTCAGTGACTAAAGTCTGACATACACCATTATGTTATCCTGTCAGTGACTGAAGTCTGACGTATACCACTAGACATAATAACTACTGTTGTTATCCTGTCAGTGACTAAAGTCTGACATACACCATTATGTTATCATGTCAGTGACTGAAATCTGACGTATACCACTAGGCATAATAACTACTGCTGTTATCCTGTCAGTGACTGAAGTCTGGCATAAACCATAAGAAATAAATTATTTTTTTCACAAATAAACATCATACCAGACTAGTCTCTTCTGTCTCTTCACTTGTCTTGCTGCTTCTGTCCTTGCAAACTCGCTGGTGGACTGGAAGACGGTCTGGGAGGAACTTGCGACCACAATCTCGACATGGAACCAAGTTGGACTGAAAAATCTCCCAAGAAGCATCATTGTATTCCTGTCTCGTTAAACCTTCAGAAGTTTCAGGTTTTTGTGGTAGAGGGCGTTTCTGGTCAGATGGTAATGTATCATTTTGTCGTTTCCACTTCTGTTACAAGTTTAAAATAAAAATATTATAAACAAAGTATAAAAGTTACAACTTTAAAATAAGAGTATTATAAACAAAGTATAAAAGTTACAACTTTAAAATAAGAGTATTACAAACAAAGTATAAAAGTTACAACTATAAAATAACAGTATTATAAACTTTTGAGAGAAAAATGAGGTTGAATTTTTTTATAGTTGTTTTAAATAGTCCATAAAAGAAACAGCAGCATTTCTGTGTAATTGTCTGTAGTGTATAACTTGTTAGTATACAGAAAGCCGATTTTTAAACTTGATTGTAAGACAAATATATCGAAGTTTGTACATCATAAAATAATATAATATCTTGTGTAGCAGTTAGAGAACATAAAAACATTTGCTGTGCCCACCAAGGGGAATCGAACCCCGTAGGTTTACCTCTGACCCAAAAAAACAACTGAAGGGTACACGAACATAGCGGAATTATCTTATCCAATATCAAGATTTCTAAGACTTTGTTCTGTTTTGGTTTTGAATTTTTTCTCTGCGTGTGAACGTATTAAGGATGATTTAATATGATATTTTAATATATAAACACATTCTAGTTATTTCCGATAATCAAAATAATCTATGTAACATTCGAGATATTTACCAGGTGAGTACTGTAATCGCCTGAACATTAAAGAGAAACCATTGTCGAGTGTCTTCAGTGATCTTGTGTTTACTTAGTGTGTTTTGATCGTTAAATAAATTATATGTTCCTCACCTAGTTTTAACCGTTAACTAAATGATCTATTTTTTACATAGTGTTTTTAGTGTTCAAGCTACTTAATAGAAACACCAGTTTTGTGGTCGAAGCTGATACACCAACAGATAAAATGTTCAAACTATTTGATTGGAAACACCAGTTTTGTGGTTGTAGCTGATACACCAACAGATAAAATGTTCAAACTATTTGATTGGAAACAGCAGTTTTGTGGTTGCAGCTGATACACAAACAGACAAAATGTTCAAACTACTTGATTGGAAACAGTAGTTTTGTGGTTGTAGCTGATACACCAACAGACAAAATGTTCAAACTACTTAACGGAAACAGCAGTTTTGTTGTGGGAGCTGATACACAAACAGATAAAATGTTCAAACTACTTGATTGGAAACAGTAGTTTTGTGGTTGTAGCTGATACACAAACAGATAAAATGTTCAAACTACATAATGGAAACACCAGTTTTTTTGTGGGAGCTGATACACCAACAGACAAAATGTTCAAACTACTTGATTGGAAACACCAGTTTTGTGGTTGTAGCTGATACACCAACAGATAAAATGTTCAAACTACTTAATGGAAACACCAGTTTTGTGGTTGTAGCTGATACACAAACAGACAAAATGTTCAAACTACTTGATTGGAAACACCAGTTTTGTGGTTGTAGCTGATACACAAACAGATAAAATGTTCAAACTACTTGATTGGAAACAGTAGTTTTGTGGTTGTAGCTGATACACCAATAGACAAAATGTTCAAACTACTTGATTGGAAACACCAGTTTTGTGGTTGTAGCTGATACACAAACAGATAAAATGTTCAAACTATTTGATTGGAAACAGTAGTTTTGTGGTTGTAGCTGATACACAAACAGACAAAATGTTCAAACTACTTGATTGGAAACACCAGTTTTGTTGTGGGAGCTGATACACAAACAGACAAAATGTTCAAACTACTTGATTGGAAACACCAGTTTTGTTGTGGGAGCTGATACACAAACAGATAAAATGTTCAAACTACTTGATTGGAAACACCAGTTTTGTGGTTGAAGCTGATACACCAACAGACAAAATGTTCAAACTATTTGATTGGAAACACCAGTTTTGTTGTGGGAGCTGATACACCAACAGATAAAATGTTCAAACTATTTGATTGGAAACACCAGTTTTATTGTGGGAGCTGATACACCAACAGACAAAATAAAAATATGTAATAACGATGGATTAATGAGATAACAAGAGATACAGATTGTAAATTTACATAAGTAGATACTCATCCAAACAGATAAAAAGATCAATATTTAACATACAGAGATAGAGAATATGAGAAAGTTGTTTGTCAGTCATCTTGCTAGCTGATATGTATATAGATTAAAATAATGCCTGATAAATACAGTATCAGGTAAAAATGGTAAGAACAGAAGATATATATAGACGGTTATCTCTCTATCTCGCTAACGGAAACAAAAATAGTATATATACGTTTATATCAGACGGACAGTTACATTGCTAAAAAATACTGATAAACATTACAACCTATGGTAGAGAACTGGACAAGTTTCTGTGTATATGTGTATTTATAGACTGGAAACGTTTCACCGCAGCACAGTTACTGTTCAAGGTCAGGTGGAGACTGAAATATTGATTAATCGACTTGTTTTTCGAGAAGTTATGGCTGCATCGTGTCAGCATTCAAGGCCTCGGTAGCAGGTCAACGTTGTGTTTCTGGTAGCAGAACACGTTATTTATCTGTCTATCTATATTCTTCTATCACTCATTTCGTACCTACAGTACAGCAGGTCTCTTGAAGTGACTTACGGTATATATATTCTTCAGTAGAACTTTCCCCCCAACCCCGATAAGAATATACTTAAAGAACACGTTACAAAATAAAACGTTAAAATGTGTATATGTATATGTATATTCTTTTAACAAAT
>NW_013673449.1:23813-29976 GCF_000517525.1 Limulus polyphemus
CTCTAAACACCGAGGTTCGTGAAATTCCTTTCTACCAATACATTAATTTATTCCGATGTTTAAAGCTACAAACTCTTGCTCACCTCTAAACACCGAGGTTCGTGAAATTCCTTTCTACCAATACATTAATTTATTCCGATGTTTAAAGCTACAAACTCTTGCTCACCTCTAAACACCGAGGTTCGTGAAATTCCTTTCTACCAATGCATTAATTTATTCCAATGTTTAAAACTACAAACTCTTGCTCACCTCTAAACACCGAGGTTCGTGAAATTCCTTTCTACCAATACATTAATTTATTCCGATGTTTAAAGCTACAAACTCTTGCTTACTTCTAAACACTAAGGGTGGTAAAATTCCTTTCTTCCAATACATTAATTTATTCAAATGTTTAAAGCTACAAACTCTTGCTCACCTCTAAGCACTGAGGTTCGTGAATTGGTAGAGATTTTGTTCCATATTCACGTCCGCAAATATAACATATAACAGTCCGAGGACCCCTGGTGGCGACATCAGCTGTGGTTTGAATTTTTGAACTGCCAATGACATCAGTATTTATCTCATTCTTTACACGTGTGATATCAGTAATATTACACAATTTTGTCTCGTGAGTTGCAGAAGAGTTCTTTGGATAACCTTTCTTCCTATTCCGTTTGGTGGTTTTCGTTTTTTCTTGATATACAGTAGGTGAGCTTATCTCTTGATTTGACTCGTTCTCCTCTGCTTTGAAGTTGTTTGTTTCTGCTTCTTCAGCAGATCTTCGGTCTTTGTTGTTTATAATGGCCCCCAGCTTATATTTTTCATGACCCCCGTGGCTGTGCAGCTTTTCTGGAACCAAGCCTCTGTCGCATGTGCGACAAGGCAAGGGGATAAGAGAATGATGTCCGGTTGTTTTAAACATATGAGTAGAATTAAGAATCTTCCCTTTTTAAAGTTTAGACTCCCCACATTAGGATAACCTATGAAAATCGTGGACTTACTGCTTCATTTAGTATGTCAGCATTGGTGTACATTAATAGTTTTTATCACCACTAGTGAGGCTAGCTTTGGTCTTGGGTAGTCATTTCACTCTCACTTCACAGTGTAGGAAATCAGACTGTTAGCCTGGGCGTTTTTATTCAATACGATATTTACTTGCCATCATATCGCCCTCTTTTTCGCTAGAAATTATATCTTTTGGAGCTTTTTTCATGTACTCAGTCCCGTTCTCTAATTACAACATTCTAAGCTCTTGAAACTTGGCAGTCTATATTTATAAGCACCAATAATGCACGTCACATCCCAATATCCAATAGAAGAGCTTCAACAAATACAGTGCAAATACAGTGAACGTTTAGGCCTTACTGGTGTCACCTATCAAAAGAAGCCTGTATGGAACATTAGCGCTTATTAAGTAATGAAAAAGATACAAAAAACAATGTATCACTAATTATCACTATCAGTAAATACTGTGTTATATTAATTAAAGTAATAAAATGTATATTTTCATCCTTTACATTCAAACTTTAACAAGTTTCATAAAGTAAAATGCTACACTTAAGTATGTTATATTTTCTACACATAATTATTCCAAAAGTTTACAATCTAAAATATCTAACTTTCATTTCAATAACACGACTAGTGTTTCTGTGTGCCCTAAGTTATACTATACTGTTTACTTATTGTTACTTTCATTAACAGTGCTGGTTATGTTATTTAATATATTAAATTTTATTCCTTTTTAATTTCATTTTCTGTTATACTTTTATTATACAGATGGTTTTGCATACAGGAAACTTGATGATAAACTAAACAAGTCGAAATATTGTCATTTGTTCTACGTTTTAAATAAAAGTTTTAATACCCATATTAGCAGTCTCTACTATATATATAGTTTTGCATTGATAGCTTAATATATAAACTTAGGATTAACTTAAACGACCTAAGGTGGCCGAATCGCGTGAGATATTATTGGATTACAGCCTAAAACATCATTAACAGCAAGGGTACCCAATTGGTGAAACAAACAAATTTAAACTTTACAAGTAGAAACGTGAGATGATTATTTCTAATTAGTTATATGATAGCCAGGTTGAGGCTCTAAATATACATCTTGCACTGATTGAAAGTTAATATCAATTAATACAACATATTAACCACCTTAGAAAATAAAACTAGGCAGGGCCAAAAAATAGAATAAAAAATCAATGGTTTCTGACAAGGACACAAGTTGTTCTCCTCAATGACCCGAAACAACGAATATAACTGAAAATATGAATTCCTTATTTCTGTTAAACTTATCATTTAATATTTGAATAAATGGGTACATGAAATACGAGTCTAAGGAAACACAAAGTAAATATAATTCAACCAAATAAATAGGTGTAATTATCGTTTAACAATGATTTATTATACAGGCGAAACACTACGATTGTAAGTTAACGATCGCGCAGACGTCATAGGGAAGAAGGTTTGTATGTAGTTAAGCAATGGGTTGGTTATCTGTGCTCTGCCCACCACGGGTATCGAACACCCGGATTCTAGCGTTGTAAGTCCGCAGACATACCGCTGTGCCACTGGGGAGCAGGGAAGGAGGAGTACGGGCACGTAGAATAACTACTGCCATGTGTTGGTTATCTGTGCTCTGCCCACCACGGGTATCGAAACCCGGATTCTAGGAGTACGGGCACGTAGAATATCTACTGCCAAGATATTACGTGAAAATAACTTTGTTTGTTTGTCTTGTTGTTAAGCGCTAAGCTACACAAAATGCTAACTGTGTTGTGCCCACCACGGGTATCGAAAACCGGTTTTTACCAATATAAGCCTTTAGATTTACCGTTGAGCCACTGGGGGCACGTGAAAAGAGAAAGTACAAAAAGTTGGCTCAAAGAACTGGTTAATCTGAAAAAAAAATAAAAATCCGACGATCAAAGCAAAGGTTTTGTCGTCAGGCGATCGAATTGTTAGTAAGGAATGAGATCTGTTTCCTAATTTTATACTTTATTTATATTTGTAATAAACTTAATAGTAGATCAATGTACAATCTGAATTACCTGGTGTAAGTCTAGAGCTGAAACGTAATAAAACAAACCCGGGTTGTAGGAAATAAAAGCATATAGTGAATATACATTTATTGTTAATACAGTGAGTCAAAGGAAAATAAACATTTATTTTTTAGTTTATAATTTCATGACGGTTTATCTATTAAAAATAAAACCTTTCGCTTTTCTTCGTAACATAATTACGCCATAGTTTTTAGCGCCCTACTCATTTTTGTTAATCCTTTTATTTAAAAAGTTATTGCACACGCCATACGTACGTTTCAAAAAAAAAAAGAATAATCGCAAAAATCCACCCGATCACTTATCAATCACTGTATAATTATATTATAAGTTCCGATATAATTTGCAACCTATAAACCGTTTTGTCACCCATGGTTTCAGAAATAACAAAATTAGATTTAAAACTTACCTTATTTTGTAGCTTTAAGTTGAAATGGCGTACTTACGAAGCAATATTTCAAGCTTCTACCACCTTCACGAAAATAAAATCTAGCCTATTACTATTATAGGTTCTATTCTTAATTTTATGAAGAATTCATGACGTCATGCATAGTTACTAGTTGCTACGCGACTTATAAGCACGCAACGAGCATGTGGTTTGATGTTAATAGGAACTTTGGTGTATCTGGTATGTTTGCATGCGTTTAACTTAAATCTAAACAATTGATAAACAAATAAAGGCTTTAAGAATGTTTGTACTATGCGCATATAAATATTGTACTAAGATTTTCTGCTTTATAAAAATTAGAAAATGAAAAATAATAAATGCCTTATTTACAATTTGTGCTCACAATAGCCATCAAATATTAAGCCTATTCTGCCCATTCTCAAATAAAATTCATTTATAGAACACAATGCACATTCCAGATAAATTTGTCATTTTGTTGGAAAAAATAATATTAACTCCCTATTTAATATTTGATCTTCTTGTTCTCTGTAATCTAATATTTTAAAATTTACTTGATATTACGAAGTTTATAAAGCGCAATAGAAATTAATTTATGTTAAGAAGGATACTTATTCACATGCAGAATTTTATTTATTAATAGGACACAAATTATTATCGACTTTATAGCCATATATAGTGTTCTCTAGTTCTCATAATTTGTATTTTCTCACTCGTGTTTTACTTCAATAAGAAAAAAATCCAAAGAATTCAGATAAGCTTTCCATGAATATCTTTACTTGTGTAAATCTGATCTTCGCTCCATCTAGAAGCAATGTTAACAACTGATTTGTTATTATGTCTTGAAGTGGGTATTTCTGGGAAATTATTTGTAAAATGTTTAAATGAATCAGAAGAAATAGTTTTTTTCTATTGTAATCAGGATTATTTCTTACCCCTGATGGAAGAGTAAAAAATATAATAAATCATTCAAATCGTTTAAAATGATTAGAAGTGATGTAACGAATAACGAAACTCGCAATCGTATAGGATTCGGATATCTGTAAAGTAGACGTAAAGTTATTATCATCAACAAAAGATACAATACTGAAGAATTATGAAATATTTCAATTAGGCAAGAAAGGTTTGTAACTATTAAACAACCATGTTACTACCATGGTAAGATAAATTACGAATATATTTAATACAAGTTCTACAAATTTCAGAAATTGTAAATTAATAGGCAGGGTCTTGTAGTACTTTACAACATAAATATTGAAACAGATAAAAAACTTTGTCAGTATCAAACTTCAAATCATACAGTATATTAATAATAATAACAACAATGAATTATGAAAAAGCAACCAGAAAAAACATGATTCCTAAGGACAATATTAAACACTTCTAAAAAAATCACAAATAGTAATCAGGTGGATCTCTGCTGTAAAATATGATCACTTTTAATTAATAGTAAACAAATATATCTTATGTCAGAGCTTTCTAAGTTTCCCTTATTTTCACGATAGATGGGGCTGTTTATTTCCTAACCGGACATATTATATCACACATCTGACAACTTAGCATTTGTGTCGGTGTGTTAATATAACATTAACTAGTTTAATATTTAACATTCATTAACATGCAGGTAAGCTGGCGTTTTTATGGCAAATACAAGTGTAGCAAAACTAAATGTTAAAAAGTGGGAAAATACGGAAATGATAAATCCATAACAAAAAATAAAATAGAAATCGTTACCTCACGGGCTTAGTGTAAAGGAAAATTCGGAATATACAAAAATATTTTGTCTGAAAAACTAGCTTACACATTAAACATGAGGCAACTATTATTGGATGTAGTAACATTAATTTTTTGTTTTTTTATATTAAACGTTTTGTCTAATAGATGGCGCTACAACATCCTTTGTTGAATAATTTGTTATGCACCTGGCTGCTATTATTGCCAATAAAATAGTGTAATAATTCAACGTTGTACGTGCGGTATGGCCGTGATTAGGACGATCTACTCACGGTATGTCGTGTTGCGGGATCGAATCCATTCACCGAGCATGCTCGTCTTTTCAGCCGTAGAGGCGTTATGATGTGACGGTCAATATCATTATTCGTTTACAAAGAGTAGCCCAAATTTGGCGATGGGTTGACTAGTTGCATTCCCTTAAGTCCTTAATTTCAAAATTAACGACGGATATCCCTCGTGTAGCTTTACGCGAAATTATACAAAACAAACGTGTTTATGTAGATATAATGTGATTATTTTTACATTGTTAATACACCACCATATGTTGACTACTGTATATAATAACAAGACTTGTGTGGCTCCTACTAACAGTATCATAATAGTGCGGATAAATCCAGTCAATCAGTCTTAAAGGCGACTGTATTCTAGACAAATTTAGTAACGTAAAGAGTACTGTATTGATATATTTTGTTGTCATAATTAACCGGTGTTATAGATCGTAAAGATTATATTATTAGCAGAATATTTATCCTTTTTATTTAATTTTTTACTCTTGGTTGTTGCATTCGGTTTCTTTATACCATAATGCTGCTTCTCTGTTCAAATAGCTAAGACATAAATGCTGCTACTCTGTTCACATAGCTAAGACATAAATGCTGCTACTCTGTTCACATAACCAAGCCTTCAATATTGCTACTCTGTTCACATAACCAAGCCTTCAATATTGCTACTCTGTTCACATAACCAAGCCATCAATATT
>NW_013673449.1:30753-36327 GCF_000517525.1 Limulus polyphemus
GAATAGAGTAGCGGCATTGATGGGGTGGCTGTTTGAATAGAGTAGCGGCATTGATGGGGTGGCTGTTTGAATAGAGTAGCGGCATTAATGGGGTGGCTATTTGAATAGAGTAGCGGCATTTATGGGGTGGCTACTTGAACAGAGTAGCAGCATTTATGGGGTAGCTATTTGAATAGAATAGCGGTATTGACGGGGTAGCTGTTGGAACAGAGTAGCGGCATTGATGGGGTGACTACTTGAACAGAGTAGCAGCATTTATGGGGTAGCTATTTGAATAGAGTAGCAGCATTTATGGGGTGGCTACTTGAACAGAGTAGCAGCATTTATGGGGTAGCTATTTGAATAGAATAGCGGTATTGATGGGGTAGCTGTTGGAATAGAGTAGCGGCATTAATGCTACTCTGTTCAAGTAGTCACCCCATCAATGCCGCTACTCTATTCAAATAGCCACCCCATCAATGCCGCTACTCTATTCAAACAGCCACCCCATCAATGCCAGCTAGGTGTGCTACGATTGAAGGCGTACGTGAAGGGTCATATAATTTCACACGGTGGGCCATTTTAATGTTCTATTTGTAGGCTTGATGCGAGCCCAACTTGCCTGACGATCTCTACACAGCCTTATTTCACAGTGACAGTCATGCCAATTCTACTTCTTTGTTCCAGGAGTAGCATTATCTCCTCTAAGCTCTCTACCTTTTTGTTAACAAGCTATTTTCTACTTCTATTTTCCCTACCTTCCGCTCTAAATTCACATTTGATGCTTTCAAGTGGTCCAAAGTTACCCTTAAATCATCAATTAGTCCAATAAACATGTGTAGTGAGTTTTCAAATTCCGAGATTTTTGTGTCCATATTTGCTATTGGTGTCTTTATATCTTTAATTATATCTTTAATAGCGACCCCGTATAGATACGGGAAAAGCTTCTGAAGAAGAAGAAGTCTTTATATCTTTAACTCCCTTCATCATACTCTTAAAGTGTTTATTACTTACAGCTTGACACCCCTCCTTACAAGTTTGGCAAATCAAGTTAGCTTTCCTTGCACCAAGTTTCACTAAATTCTCCACCGTTTTGATTAGAATGCATTTTGCATGAAAGTATTCAAAACAGTCCATGCACGGTATTATTTCTTTTGGATTTTTAAACTCGACTTCACACGAAAAACACTTCGATACACCATTCAATATAAATTTAATTTCCATAAAAAGTACAGTATTCTTACCAACAGTATATAGGTGCGATGGAAAAAAAAATTCTTAAGAGATACCAACTATCACCAGTATAAGCAAAAAAAAAGCAATTTGTTTAGAAGATTATAATTACAAATTATAAATAAAAAAACACATAACAAGTACGTAGAACCCACACGATATTAGGTAACTGTTTCATTAATAATCCTATCAAAATAATTAGAGATAATCACTTTCTTTCTCTTAGAAACACAATAAAATGCAGCTACTCTATTCAAACAGCCACCCCATAAATGCTGCTACTCTATTCAAACAGCCACCCCATCAATGCCGCTACTCTATTCAAATAGCCACCCCAGCAATGGATTAAGGCTGTCAAAGACAAAGATTTATCTGCTAAGGACATCAATTCCAGTTTTCCAGACACACAACTATTTATATTTGAACATCTGGTTCTAGGATTAAAGAAACTACTATTCGAAACAAAATATTTGGCCAAGAACGTGGGTTTCAAGTTTGTGCAGACTCTGTAAGGCTTAAAGAGGGGGAGAAAATACTTCAAATTAGGCACCATGCTGACATAAACTTTTAGATCAAAGGCAGACACAGGAGAGAAGAAACAACTTGATTAAAAGTTGTAATAAATAGGTAAATATGTATGTATTTATGTGGAAGTACTAAATAATTTAGAATATTTTAATATGATTGAAAACTATGAAATTGATATTTGCTATTTTAATCAATTATGCAAGTAATTATTAGAATATTTTAATATGATTGAAAACTATGAAATTGATATTTGCTATTTTAATCAATTATGCAAGTAATTATTAGAATATTTTAATATGATTGAAAACTATGAAATTGATATTTGCTATTTTAATCAATTATGCAAGTAATTATTAGAATATTTTAATATGATTGAAAACTATGAAATTGATATTTGATATTTTAATCAATTATGCAAATAATTATTAGAATATTTTATCGTATTTCACATGAATATTAGAAGCTTAATGAAAAATTACGATGAATTTATTTTGTTGCTAACAGAAAAAAAAATGTCTTGATGTATAATACTAACAGAAGTTTGGTTAGATAACTTGCCAATTCACTTATTTTAATATTCCAAGATATACTGCAACCGGAACCTAATTACATTTTAACAAAAATAGTGGAATAATGATTTATATTAAAAACAGTTTAAATTCACAAATCAAAATATAAGAAGTACAATTGACTAACTGCAACGGTTTGGTTGTACATGTAAAGGAATGGCCAATAAAAATAATAGCATTCTCTCTCGTTCCCCAAATGGAACAGTAAATATACTTGTCAAAGAGCTTCATGAACTAATAAATAAGTATCTGATTTTTAAGTGTATAATTATAGGAGACATAAATGTAAATATTTACGATAATGTTAAACTTAAGGATGGCCTGGAAGTGGTTCAGAACAATTACTTAAATATATTGATATAAAATCAGTTTGTTTCGTCTCTGGTAGGAGTATTTACATATGGTCTCCATGATTATCATGTCGTGTATCGACCATATGTAAATACTCCTACCAGAGTCCATGATTATCATGTCGTGTATCGACCACGGGGATATTTTGAAACAGGTAAACCAGGAGTTTTCCATGGTGGTATTTTGAAACCGGTAAACCAGGAGTTTTCCATGGTGGTATTTTGAAACCAGTAAACCATGGGTTATTCACGACTGTATTTTTTATACTTCGAGTTAAGAGTGGACTGTGTTAGTTGTGGAGTGGTTTGTAGCAAATGTAAATTCATTACAGTTACCAAGTTATTTGTGATAATATTTACATTAACACCGAATTCCATGTTTTTGTCTTGAGAATTTCATTCAGTTGCGATTAATTAATTATTTTAGTTCTTACCACAGGGGTATTGGAGGTACGTAACTTCTCTATGGGTATTGGAAGTACGTACATTAGAAGTTTTTAAAACTATATTTACATATCGGTTTTAAACACAAAATATGGTCGATACACGACATGATAATCATGGGCTCTGGTAGGAGTATTTACATAAGGTCGAATCACGACATGATAATCATGGACTCTGGTAGGAGTATTTACATAAAGGATAACTCATGGTTTACCGGTTTCAAAAACCATCAATATTGCTACTCTTTTCAAATAGCCACTGCATCATTTTCGCTACTTTTCTGTTTTAGCAACAAAAATAATATGATAAAAGTAATATAGTTAGGCCTATTAAATAAATACTTAACAATAGATACTGCTTAAATTGAATTGGTAATTACATAATTTTATATATAAGAATAAAGATACTTCTTGCACTAAAGTATTATAAGATTTTAGATTACACTCTTTACTATTCTATAATTTGTCCAATTTAGGCTTAGTTATTTTTTTCACTTGATTGTTATTTTCCATAATTGTTTTTGTATTTATCTCCAATTTTTTATCTACCTAATTTAATTTTTAATTCAAATCAGTAAAATACTTTTTAAAACTGTTTTTTTAATTGTTTTGGTTTATTAATTGTACGTATTTGTTCCGGAAGGGTATTAAAACGTTTCGCACCCACAAAATGCCAGTGTCTAAGCCCTAAAACATCTCCTTAACATTAAATATCAACAGATGCTTAAACAGAGACCTAGACGAATCATTTGATTTCTTTTTTAGCATTATCCTTATTATATTTTTCTGCAGCATGACTGACTGCATTTGTATAGAGTCTGCGGCCGCTCCCCAAGCTATGATTCCATAAAATCAACTAATCCATAGTATAATATCTTTAATTTATCTATTGACCTCTGACTGTTACAAATATGTATACTAACTTCTGCATTTATTCAGTTAAATCTAGTATATGGGTCCTACGATTTCAGCAGCTGTCTCTAGTGACTCCTAAGTATTTATTCTATTCATTTTACATTGTTGGGGGTAGAATTGGGTAGAGTTCTTTTCAATAATGCAGGAGTTGGTTGGCCTGTATTATAGTGTGAAAACGTTATGTAATTTGTTCTTATAACGTTAAGTGATAGTGTGTTTATATCTAACCAGTATTTAATGTTTTTAAGTTATTTCTCTGTAGTATTGAGGGTCTCCTTCCACTTATCACGTGCACAAAGCACTATCTGTATCGTCGGCAAACGTAATTAACCGTTCATCCAGTGATAAGTTAAATAGATCATATATAAATATTATAAAAAGAACCGGTCGTAATACTGTACCCTGAGGAATTGAATATTCTAAAGTAAACTGATCGCTGACAATACCGTTTACTTTAACCATCTGAGGTTTACTCTGTAGGTAGTTTTTAAACCAATCTAGCATAAACACTAAGTCATATCTTATACAATGTACTTATCAACTTAGAGTGCGACACCGTATCAAAGGCTTTGGCCAAGTCCAAGAACATGGCCGCCGGCTTCCTAACCTTGTCCAGCTGGTCAGTAATGTATTTAGTTACTTCCGATATCGCATCTGGAGTATCTAAACCCTTCCAAAATCCATAATGATTACTTGATAATTTTCTATTATTTTCCAAACCTTCTACTAAATATTTTTAAACAATTTTCTCCAAGACTTTAGCAAGATTTGACAACATTGGAATTGGCCTATAGTTGGACAGTAATTTTGTATCGCCACTTTTATATATTGGGGTAATAACAGACATTTAAATACATCAAGGAATAGACCATTACTTATACTTAAGTTCACTATATGTTCATGGGTTTAATTATACTTTCGATGTTATATTTAAGTATTTTAACAGTAATTCCGGTGTCCTGTACCTGAGCTTCCCCTTAGTTCATTTATGGCCCACTGTACATCCCTGTCCGTTATCATACATCCCTCCAATACCGGGCTATCCCTCCAGCCCCTCTCATCCATCCCTACCCTCCAACCTATTTTTTCTGCCATCTCTTTCCCTGCTGTTGTAAAATATTCCCCGAATATATTTGCTCGATGTTTTGGATTATCTACTAAGTTAATTTCATTCATATCAGTTAATTTGATTATTGTTTGTATTAGTGCAGCTCACTTATTAATTGTTAAATTTATTATTACCCAAATTTTCTTAATGTTAATATTATTTTCCGATATTTTGTTATCATAATATCTATTTTTTAATATTTTAAATGATTTTGTAGGTGTAAAATAAATGGTTGTTTGCGGGCTTTTTTTACTTATTTTTTATTTTCTTCTAATTGAATCCGGTAAACCATGAGTTATCCACGGTGGTATTTTGAAACCGGTAAACCATGGGTTATCCACGGTGGTATTTTGAAACCAGGAAAACCATGAGTTATCCACGGTGGTATTTTGAAACCAGTAAACCATGGGTTATCCACGATGGCCTTGGTTATGTGAACAGAGTAGCAA
>NW_013673450.1:0-6058 GCF_000517525.1 Limulus polyphemus
AAGAAGTGTTTAATGTGTATCTTGATTTGAAAAAAAAAAAAAAAGGATCTGCTTGGTGAATGGTAAGAAGTGTTTAATGTGTATCTTGATTTGAAATAAAAAAAAAGGATCTGCTTGGTGAATGGTAAGAAGTGTTTAATGTGTATCTTGATTTGAAATAAAAAAAAAGGATCTGCTTGGTGAATGGTAAGAAGTGTTTAATGTGTATCTTGATTTGAAATTTAAAAAAAGGATCAGCTTGGTGAATGGTAAGAAGTGTTTAATGTGTATCTTGATTTGAAATTTAAAAAAAGGATCAGCTTGGTGAATGGTAAGAAGTGTTTAATGTGTATCTTGATTTGAAATAATTTTTATGAATAATTTAACATTTGTCTCAAAATAAACAGACGGTAATATAAAAAGAATTATCGACTAGTGATATAATGAGAACATGGTATAAGTCACAATATGAATTCTTAATTTTTTTTCAGACAACTTTTTCATATCTAGAAACAGTTTTAGGCTCCTAATATATGCATTTCGAGACATTCCAAAAGTATCTTGGAAGCTTAGTAAAATATTTTCATACTATACTTTGCATGTTTTAAGTTGTTTAGCATGGTTTCTACCATATCCTCCTTCCACAAGTCAGTATCAAAAAATAAATCTTTTAAAAAAAACAACTTACAAATTAATATTGACATGTATTATTTCAAGTAATTTTATAATGTTGGATAAAAAACAGGCATGTTATACCAAGGTTACATTTTCCAAATTTCTTCTACAACAGTAGTTTAACCTGATAATTGTTGTTTCCATGTTCTCCGAGTAAGCTATAATGTATTATTGTTACTTTCATTAATGGTATTTAGTATATTTAAGGTTATTACTTTTTATTCAAGCTTATTGATTATGACTGTACTTTTATTATAA
The DNA here is from genome assembly GCF_000517525.1 of Limulus polyphemus. Taxonomy (NCBI): domain Eukaryota; kingdom Metazoa; phylum Arthropoda; class Merostomata; order Xiphosura; family Limulidae; genus Limulus; species Limulus polyphemus. Next base: position 913 of record NW_013673450.1, read on the forward strand.
AGATTTTTGCATTGTTAGTTTAATGTATGTATTGAAGACTAACTTAAATCTCGTGAGCTGGCCGAATCTTTGGAGTTATATTATTGGTATGTGGCTGAAAATATCATTAGCAAGGAAGGTATCCAGCAGACGAAACAATGAATACTAGTCTTTTTATAAGTACAAACATAAGGAAGGTTTAATTACTAAGTAAATAGCTTACTCTGATTGGAACTTGATCATTGAATTAAAGTTGTTATAGCAAGCATGTTTTTTGACATTAAAAAGAAAAAAAGCCATATTTGAAATACGTGTGATGTAGTTAAGAAAAATAAATATTTTAAACTTGCTGAAAAATAGTAATAGTTTAAATATTATAGTTATAAGATGTTAATAAATCATTATGATTTTGATATTTTGTAAAGTTTTAAATGGCATAAGTAGAAGTCGCTACTCATAATTATTGTAAAAGTGAACATGATTAGGTGTTTAAATTATGACTTGTTTGAAAGGTAAAGTTCCGTGGTTCTGTCTCTAAGTTCTTCTAATATTAAGTTATCATTACAATGCAGATAATGAACTGACTAAGAAAAAAAGTGGATGGGGGCTATATTTTCACCCCTGTGTTTGTGTGTGTACGTTGGTCAGCAATATTTCTCAAACAGCTGAATGGATTTGGACAAACGTTGTTACATTTGGACTATGACCCAACTTAGAAGTGATTAGTTTTTGGAAAGTCAAGGTCATGAAAATAATAAAAAAAAAAAATCCCTATCTGGATGGGGATGAATCTTTCACACTGAATTTTAATGAAACTTAGTGGACGTATGTAGAGTATTATTCCTCATTGTCCCACTAAAATTGGTCCATGTCCTTTAATAACGATGGACGTACGAACAGTTTTTGTGTTGTTGTTTTGTTTTAGGGCTGAATGTGATCAATACTGTGTGGGATAGGTGTGCATTGTATTGAGTTCCCTTCTAGTTACTGAGGTGACTGTTAGTTTTATCTTGCTTTGATCAAAAGGTAATATTAGTTGAGCAGAGAACATTTTAACATTGTGTCATATTTCTTTTGGTAAAATTACAATTGTAAAGTGAAAAAAATGTTATTAAAAACTGTTAACTTGAAATGTGGACTAAATTTGTTTAAAGAAGCTTATGGTGGATAAATGTAGTGTAAAGATAACTACTTGTTGGTATAACCACTATGAATATACTTATAAACTAAAGTAAAAGCCATACTGTAGTTACTTCTATTTTTATGTAAATAGTATCTGTCAAGTTTATAGTTAAAAAAAAAAAAAAATGGTTGCAACTAAGGACAGAGGCTGCCCAAGGTAACTATTAGTTGAAGGTAGTAGAAAAATGTTTTGATGAAATATATGAAACTCTGAAGTGAAAAATAAAAGCTTGTAACAATTTTTGATTGATTTGTGAAACTTGATAATTCCAACTGATATTTATTTTCTCCTATGGAAAACAGTAGTTTACTGGAATTGTCAAGGTTGCAACATTACTGCTACAAAACCTTCTTCAAAACCATGTGGAGAAATATTATCTGGCCCAGGAGCTTTACCATTTTTTCTTAACAAGCTCAGAATTAATGTGATCATCTTGTTTCCATCTAGTAACTGTGAAAAATGAGGAATGTTGCTTCAATTTTCATTAATAAAAACTTATGGTACTATTTAACACTTTTACCTTGTAGTGGTATAACGAAATATTTTTCAAAAGATATTAAAATCTTAACTTTATAGTTCTTTCATGTTCACATCAATTTTATTTTTTATTTTTTTAAGTTGGCCAACTAAACTGAGCATTTTTTTTTATTACATACATCATATATTTACTCATTTTCTTGACCTTTTTTTTTTTACATTGTTATTATTATTGTTATTATAGTTCCTGGTGGTCTCACGTAGAAATGGGTCCTCCTGACCCAATTCTGGGTGTTACAGAAGCCTTCAAACGAGATACTAATCCAAAGAAAATCAACCTTGGAGTTGGAGCATATAGAGATGACCAAGGAAAACCATTTGTGCTGCCTAGTGTTAGAAAGGTGTGTGTGTGTGTGTAACTCTCTTTATTTATTTATATAGCACTTTCTTAAAATACACAGATTTTCTGCAAAGCAAAATATTGAATTAGAGGTTCAATGGATATTATGTTAGAGTATAGATCTGTTACTTTTTAAACTAAGAGAGAAGATGACAAAAACATTAAAAGCACAAATGCAACACAATGAAATATCAACAGTGTCAGGCTGTTTATGCCACACTACTTCAGTTAAGTGTTTTTGAATTATTTTTATTTGATGAGGTATGCTTGTGCATTACATAATTTGATCCAGTAATGTGAGATGCATGTATACTGAGTGATCTACAACTTGTGTGTTGGGATTATTACTTAGACATGGTGTAAAGGGCAATAAAACAATAGAATTAAGTATAAACATATGTATATTGTTACAAGCTTTAAGCCATTTGGGATGAACAATTGTAGTTTCTTGTTAAAATTTGCAATATTCTATATGGGGGGGGTAATTTAGATTTACTCCCTAATTTTTTATGGTGGTTACAAGGTCGGTCAATTTGACTGGCCCAATATAGGGTTAGGGTAGAGAAAATAACGCATGTAATATAAAGTTTTACTGAAAAAAAATGCATGATATTTATTTATTTAAGAGGTTTTAGAGATTATGCAAATAAAATTCAATGATTTTCAGATAAAGTATTTTCTATCTTAAAATAAAAATTACTTTGCACTCAAAGCAGTCATGGACAAATCTTTATTAAAAATACTTAATTAAAAAATGTTTTTTTTGTATATCAAAGCCTTGTAATATTTAATAAAAGCTTACCATATTTCATGAAGATGCACACAAAATATTTAAAAAAAATTATAGTGTGGAATTTTTAAAGGTCAAATTTGGGTCACAAACTCGGTTGAATCAACCAAGCCCATAGCAAGAGTTAGCAGCCCAACCATCTCATAATTATCAGATATGAGCTTCCCTATATCATCCCTCAAAGGTTCTTCTCCCATCCTAATGTATTTTCCATACCCTTAATTGTATTTGTAGAGATCCATATTATTATTATTAAATGTTTTTTTGTTGTTTTTTTTACATTTTCAACCACCCTTTTTTCTCGTTGGTTTTGATTTCCTAATTTCCCATTTGACCACCTTTCTTTTATCCTCTAAATCTTCCATCATTACAGTCAATGTAAACTTCTTACATTTACAATGCTTGTTTTTAATTTTTGGCCCGGCATGGCCAGATGGTTGGGGAGCTCAACTCTCAATCTGAGTAAAAGAGTAGCCCAAGAGTTAGCGGTGGGTGGTGATGACTAGCTGCCTTCCCTCGTGTAGCTTTGGGTGAAATTCAATTTTATCCCCTATGTGAGCCAACCTGATTTTTTAGTTACAGCCACCTTTTTTGTTTTTAAGAAATATTTAAGAATATATTTAAAAATTATTTCCACTTTTAATCAGTATCTCTGACTAATTCTGTTGCTCAATTCACAGCAGAAAATCCTTGTTTCATATCTTCAAAACTTGCTGTTGTGAAATTTGGAACCAAAATATCACTATTCCTTATCTCCATACGCAGCAAAACATCAAATCTAATTGAGCAATGATCACTTGCACCCAGATGTTTCCCAATCTTAACCCTAATAGCTATTTTTTTATTAGAAGCTAACAATCAATCTAAAATAGCATTGCTCTAAGTAGTCCTCGACCAATTGATGGAGAAAATTATCCTGAATAGCTTCTAAAAGATTTGACAAAGAATTCCCCAAGATTATTTCTTATCTTACACTGAAATCTTGTCTCTATTAAATAACCTATAAGTATGTTTTTACAAGAAATGTGTCATCAAATTGTTGACATTTAACTAAGTTTCAGTTATACCCATTATATCAAAATCTTTTATTCCAACTAGTGCTGTAGTCAGCTTTGGCTTCAATCAAGTATTGAATTTAAAAACATCCAAAATCTGGGTAATTGAAAATGGCATCTAAGTCCTAATCTTTGTGGCAACTTGCGCGGTACTGAAAGTTAGTGTCAATAATTGGTTTAGTTATAAAAAACATGTTCTGAGTAACAAAGACTGACCACCTGCTGAAAGTCAAGGATTCAGAGAACAATAGGGGTTAACAACAGACATGATTTGAGAAGTGGATTTCTGGGGAAGGTGGGGGTTTTGAGAAGTTGGGGCTAAGCATTGAAAGTTGAAAGTAAAACTTAAATGTTCTGTTAGTGATTATTCGGTTAAATGTAATGAACATCAATTTTGTTTTTGTTTCTAGTTGCTGTTTTTTTTTTGGGGGGGGGGCGAGGGGAGAACCTAGTATTTGGCCAAATTTTATGACCCATGCATCCCTATTACAAAGATAAAAGTATAAAGAATAAAGTTGAACTGATCCCCAAATCTTTCAATCATATAATATATCTGGAATATTCAGAAATTTCATTTAAATCGTCAAGATAACTTTTGTCAAGAGCAATAGTTTTTCTCTCTTCAAGTTTCTATAAAAACTGTTGATTTCATTCGTTCAGATGAATAGTGTATAAACACTAAAATATAAAATGCAGATTTAACTGATAAAATGTTGCTTTTAAGTGTAAGTTAAAATTTCTGGTTAACGAAAGACAGTTGTGGTAGCATTAATCATATTTGCGATTTATTTTCATTTGGAAAAACCATTGGCTAATATGATGAGGTTTAAGAATTTCGAATTCTGTAAGATTTAATTTAAATAAAAACTTTTATCAGATGTTATCTTATAGATTCATCGGCATGCACATTATATGAATAACGTATTTCCCCTAGGCTGAGGAGCTTATGATGGCCAGACACATGGACAAGGAATATGCTGCCATACATGGTTTGCAAGAGTTTTGTCAAGCATCTGCTAGCCTAGCATTTAGTGAAAACAGTAGCGTCATCAAAGAAGGATTGGTGGGTCATAGTGTTCTTTAATTTCATAACATTGGTTCACTCTGTTGTTTAATATCTGAAATAGAGATACAGTTGTCTTTATGTAAATTATAGATAGAAAAAAAGAATGATGTTAAATAAGTTACTTTCATCAGAATTGTGAAATAGAGTAAAAGTAATTCATGCATGTAACCTTTTAAAAATCTTGAATTAAAAAATG